>NC_136642.1:19525615-19693115 GCF_949748355.1 Melanostigma gelatinosum | reverse complement strand
AGTTTAGTTCTGTGTGTGTTTCTGGTGCGGGCGTCTGGTATTTTGTTTGCCCTCGTCCTTTTCTGCCTGTCTCCTCTCCCCTTCTCCCTCTCCCAGGCTCTCCTCAGCCTCCAGCCGGCCTCGCTGCAGACAGGAGGTCAGGCCACGCCACTCCGCTCTGCCTGCTACGAGCGCGGGGTCACCGAGCCAGATAACACCACCAACTGTTCAATATTTGAAGAAATCAGGCATTCTGTTTGTTTGAAATCGCACTATTTGTTCGCATTCCCTCCGCCTCCCTGACAAATCTTGCACTTTATGCAAAACAGTGGAGCGGTTCAAGGGTGGAAAGTAACAAATTAGGGCTTTGTGAGAGCTGCGAGGCAGTGGCTCTTTTGTATTCTGGTACTTTATGAAGTATGATAAATGTAGGTTTTGACTCCTGTACTTTGCTACGTTTCAAAACCAATCCATTGTGGAATACATATTTCACAGGTTTTGTATTTAGAAGCGGGCCAGTCACAGTTGTGATGAATCAAGTGAGTTATTATTTTATATATGCAGCAAAATGCAAATATTTTTGAATCAAAACCTCACTTTTTACTCTAAGTACATTTTTAAATGTGTGCCCTGGATTTTACAGCAGTGTGTGTGAGAATTTCAGCTCAGCGTCGGTGGGACATTCTGGCACTTGGCTGTTGCTGTTTATCATGAATATTCAAAACCATGTTGAATTCCAAGACCGAGACACCAAACATGCAGATCAGTGAGGGGAAAAACACTCCGCCATTACCAGGGCGCGCAACGCTGAAGCTTGTTGTGATCCTCTGGCTAACGCGAATGTACATTTTGGTCATCTGCAGTGAAGTGAAAGCTACCGGCGGTAAAACAGAAAGCCTCTGTTGTGGGTGTGTTGTGTGACAAAATGTGCCGTTTAAAATGGGAGTGCTCTCATGTGCAGCTGAGCCACGCAGTTTCCTCCACAGTAAAAAAGGTGATTTATTTAGTGTTTGGGTGGCTGTCAGGCCAAGCACGAGATTTCACAGGGTGTAATTTGATCTTAAATTGCTTGGCTACATACACTTTTCACAGCCAAGAAAGGGACACCCACATAGGTTTTTCAATAGAAGGATGACAGACACGTCAGTCCAACATAAGCCCGATGTTGTACATATGCAAACATAGCATATACAAACATGCATGCTAACACATTGCTATAAGTGCCAGCACGCCAGCATGTGTCAACACGTAGGGCGAGCCTGATCTACAGAGCCTGATCATCGTACGCATGATGTTGTCTTCTCTCATTCATTTGCTGCCAAAAAACGTCAACCAGATTTAGTAGGAACCAACTGTAAACAACAATTGGAGTCTCTCTCTTTGGGGGCAGGGGAAATAAGCTGCGAGCACAACCTCTTCTGTTGACATGGTGAACTTGATAGCACAGCTGCCTGTTTTTCTGGCGAATGCAATTCCGATTTTCACTTTCGTTTCAGCTCTGTTTTTGATCGAAACGTATTGTACTGAAAGACATTTTAAATGCTCCATTTGACGCCTTATTCACCAGCTAACTTTGTATTTCTGCCATTTGGTGCAGCTGGAAATTACTCTGTCAGAGTTTTGAGAGTAAACCAAAACTGGAAACATGCTGGAATCATAGAGCTGAAAGATGCTAACAAGATGCTAGCAGCTCTATGAGGCCGCACTATACGCACAATGCTAACGTACTGATGTTCTACTGTTTTAGGAATAGCACTCAATCTACAAAAATTACAATTCTATCTTGTCTACAATTTAGCAACCTATTGGCAAAGCGGATCCCCGGCACATTATTTGATTTGATCAGTCACTCCTGATGTTTTCAGTGGCCTGTCAACCCATTTACACTTGGTTTAAAATGTGTCTTGGGTAATCAGATCACAAGTGGACGGCCCTAAATACAAATGTAAATGACCACCAAGACGCATTGTGATCCAATCACTCAAACCACTTGCTGGGGTGGCCTGGGAGGCATTTGACCACATACCCTTTGCAGTGAAGGCCTAAATGCTAATGTGTCACGGACAAGGACGTAACTGGAAAATACCGCTTTCCCCTTTTGTCCCTCCTATTTCTCATCTCCAATTGGTTCTCAAATCGCATAAGCTGCCTTTCCTCCACGTCGTCTGAAAAATTCTAAAAGCCCATAGTGATGTTAGGAGTGAGTCAAACATCTGGGGCGATTCGATTTCACTCGAACACGCCAAGGAACAGACCCAGTCTGTGTTGTTTTCATTTCTTCTTCTTCGTTTAATTTCCGACAGACGAGGCAAAAGAAGTGCATTGCTGCCTCCCGCCGGTTGAAACCAACACATTTGGTCTTCTGCAAACGGAAATGATGCACGTGTTCGTTTGCACAAGTTGTCACTCGAGAAGCACGTGGAGACGCATTCTAATGCCAGGTGTGAACGGACGCACTCGGAGCTGTCCGCTTGTGATCGGCTCACCCAAGACACATGTTAATGCTCGGTGCAAACAGGGCCTGTATGAGCAGGGTTTACTCATCGCTGTCAGATGATCTCACATCATCTTCTACTTTGTCTCTTTCTCTCTCTTTCTCTGCAGGTCCTCTCTGCCTGTCTTGCTAACTCTCTCTTTCCATCATGTCCTCTCCAGACACCAGTACTCTTGAGGGGTTTAAGGTAATTGCACTCAGGACTTCATCTTAGCGCTGCTCTCTCACATGTGGAATCATTATCCAGGCTAACAATTACCGCCTGCTCTCGTAATTGATCAGAAAACTGTCTCGAGGAGGTTAAAAGGTATTACATATCACCACTTTCTTAATTTACTGTGCCTGTCAAATAGAAAAGAAGGCGAAAGGGAAGAGTGAAAATGAGAGTCTTCAGTCTTTTCCCACTCTCAGCTTAAATAATGACCCCCAATTAGAGTTATTCTCTGTTACTGTGCACTGCTCTAATGCAGGTCTGTTGGCCCCGTGGCTAATTTTGTGTACAGGGTCATGAAGATTTTAATTTATCGCCTTGGCATTGTAGATGTGTGCGTGGGCTTGCTGCTGCGTGTGTGTATATCCATCTGGGTGTGTGTGTGCACCCGTTTATCTGTGTGTTTTCTCTTATTTTTACACTTTACTTTCACCAAATCACCAATTCTAATGAGTTGCCACTGGCAATTATTGCGCACTTTAGCGCTGACCCTACAAGATGGGGGGGGGGGGGGGGGGGGGGTCATAGTGTGCTACTTTGTGCCTTTGTATGCATCAAAATGGAGAGGGAAAATTTTCAAAATGTGCAGAAAATAAACACAAGATGTTCATTGTGGCCTAAGTGGTCCATTATGCTCACCAATTTCCCTTTTGTCTGCTATTATAGCTCCCTTTGTACTTTTATTACAAAAAGTGACTCATTGGATGGTAAAGCAATAATATAACACATATCAGATACTGTAGAAGGATTAGTTCCCGCTATTTTCATATTTATCTTTGTCTCGTTAGTACGATACAGCCAAGTGGTGAATTATGTGTTTCTCCTCTCACTAATGCAGACACTGTATCCGATAACACCCACAAACATCCCTTTGTGGACACGAAAACAAGCCAAAATGTCCCCCATTCTGCAATATTCTTTCTTCTTTGTATCCTTTTGGGGATATTTGCTCCTAAACAGACCACACAGACATATATGCACATGCAGACAGACTCTTAATAGCAACCCCAACACCTTTTGCATGTCTGCTAATTCCTCTTCACCCCTATTAAAACAACCAGCCCCAACCGATCCTTTATATGTCCCCCTGTTTCTCTCTCTCCCCCAGTAAGGATAGCTGACAATGATAGGCCGACAGGTTGACGTGGAGAGGGTGATAGGAGGAAGACGAGGAAGGGATGGGAGGGATAGAGGGTAACAGCAGGGGACAGCAGGGCTAGCGGGGTGAGCGACGCTCGGTGCCTCTCAAATCAGGTCCATTTTTTCATTAGCTCATATCCTTGCCAGGCTTTACAGCTGGCTGATCAGCAATCAGCGGCCGTTTGTTTCAATCAGGCAGCACCTCCACTGTTACAGACAGGGCCAGATTACCGAGAGCAGGGAGAAAGGGAGGAGAGGAAGAGGGGGGCGAGACGAAGGCCAGCGAGGGAGGGGGGAGGATGTCTTTACCTTGCCGTCGCAGAGATGATAGGGGTGAAGCAGGGGACATGCAAATACAAAATGGAGAGCGGGCTAGTTGCAAATGTAAGGGTTTGAACAACAGAGTGAACTGCAGTGGAAATGAGGAAAAATGCTCGCTGTCACTGCAGAAACAATGGAGTGAGGCTAATTCTATTTTGTATCGCCACTTGTTCACTGGAAGAGTTTAAGGGAGCGCTGAATGATTGGTATGCTGCAAGATGTATCTCTTTCAACAAGTCTGCCCAGTGAAGTCTTTACTTTTTGTGAAACAAGTGAAAAGATTCTGTCACCGGGCAAGATACAGACGAGAACGTCTTTCGTTTTACTGTTAGATTCTGGTGGAGAAATCTGCATATTCTGCCTTGTTTCAAGATATCGTGGCGTGTGTGTAACAAAAATCAGACAGGCGAAACTGCACGAGTAACAAAGGGAATTGTCTCATGTCTGCTGTCCAAAACACCTTCTAATTTCAAGAAAAATAAGACTTTAAGATGAGATATGAGATTAAAAGACTTACAGAGAGTGAGGGAGTTCATTTATTTTTTCTCTCTTGCAGTGAGGGGAAGCGTGAGGAAATAAAGAGAAATGAGAATGATATCTCTCTCATCCCTCTTCCAGTCACCCAGCCGGCCTCTCAGCGTTGAAAAGGAGGGAGTGAAAAAAGATGAGAATGAGGGATGATTTAAGGGGGAAAGCCAGCACCGTGCCCAGGGAGGCCTTGTGCCTACTGAGCGTGCCCAATGAGTGGCGGAGACTGAGGCGTGTTGGATCTATAAGCAAAGTATTTATCCTGCCAGAGACCCTGAGAGATTAGCCTCCGCAATGGTGATTTATACCGACACACAGCCATCCTTTACCTTATACTACAGACACACTCTCTCTCTCTCTCCCTCTCCCTCTATCCCTGCATTCCCCGTGGAGTGTGTCTGTCAGTGGGCCCTGATGCCCAGTTAGCCTCCAGCTATGATATTTGATCATAGTAACTACTGACTCTGTCACCTCCATTTCTTTTCTGTTCAGATACATTATATATAAGGCTGCTGAGAGTTGGATGCATGGTGGATAGGGTTGGAATCATATGGAGATGGATTAAAACAAGTCTGACGAATAGGAGCGGCTTCGGCGCCTGACACGCCGGATGCGGGTTTATTTAGCGTCTTGAAAGAAGCCGGTTGTCTCTCTGTATCAACGTGACAGCATGAAATACATCACAGTAATCAAATGTGTGAGCTGTTGTTAAACTGTAGTTGTTAATAAAACAGAAGACAGATTCTGACCGTGCTATTTCTGCAGCTGAAACTGCCAAAAAAAAAGTCCACTGACATATTTTAAGGCCCGGTCACACCAGCAGAATGTTGCCTGTGAATGTTTAACACTTGGTTCTGCTAATTTGCATGTTGTTTGTGTGTGTGCTGGCCTCCGAGGGGACAGAGGAGGAGGCTATTGTTACTTTATCAGCTTTGTTGTCCAATCCGCTTTGATTCAAACCTCCTCTGCGTGAGCGGGAACTGCTCAGTGGGAGTGGTCCGACAGTTGGGACATGTATTTTTGAAGAGATGCGTGAGCTCATCGCCCCGGTAGTGACCAAGCTAACCGTCGGTGGCACAGCCGATGAATATTCCTGTGCCACTTTCTGGGCCGACGGGCCTTTGCGCCAATTGCCGGACAAACTACAGTAAATACATCACATCTATGAAATCATTCCTAGGTGATGCTAACCGTTGGAAACCTTCTTCTTCTTTAACACAAAGCCAGCGTGTTTAACTCCAGATTCCATTGAATATCTGAGCATGTACAATCATATTGTCAAGTCTTATGTTGTCAAGAGGGCATTACGCCTCTATTGCGAGCAACAGCCAGCGGGATGTGGCCGATCATGTGAGCCTCTATTTGCCCCCCCCCCCCCCACTGTGCATCGCTGCTGTAATTGGCTGGGCTCAGACAAATACAGTGTGACAGCTAAAAGCAGCAGACAAGTTGGGACATGATGCTAATTATGAGATGTCATTACATCTTTAAGGGAATGGCTGGTGGGCTCGGAGAGAGGACGGAGGATGTCGGCAGAAGCCATATCAACACAAGCTCAATCCATTAGACGCCCCCCGCTCCGTACCCTCCGTAACATCTCACCCTCGACACCGGCACCTTACAGCCCTGTAATCGTCTAGTCTGACCCAGTTATGCAAACTCACCAGCGCTTCGACATCTCAAGGCCTCACCTCAACAGGTAGCGATGAAGACTGTGACTAATGAAGGCGAGCATGTAATTGACACCTTCTTGGTTTGCCGTCACCATGTTATTACACAAATCTAGTGGTGTCCAAAGCTGCGCGCACTCGAACATACTACCACGCCCGTGAACCTCGGCCGGTGTTGCTATGTAGAAGAAGCGAGGCACAGCCGTAAATTAGAGCTGCAGAGAATTTGCGAAAGACGCTCGGTCGTTGTGGTTATAAACGTCATCATCTTTAAAAGTATTTTGTCTTCTAACTGCGAACCTGAAGCTAAAACTGTACTAACAAGGTAAAAACAAATACAAATAAGGAGTAATGACGTGCAGGGCCACATCAGCTGTGATGCTAACATTTGTGGCCCATGTACACAAACACAAATTTCCTTGGTAGCTGAGTGGTTAGAGAGCATGTCATAAAACCGGGTTCGACTCCAACACCGTCAAATAAATCAAATAAATAAAGAAAAGGGGGGCGATATAAAATGTATCAATCTTAAACATTATGGCCATTTCTAAACACCAATCTATAGCCCAGTGATACTGTATGTACATGGAGAAAGTGTGTGGCCATTTAATGGCTTTGTAAAATGAGGGCTGGTGGTCCTCTCTGAGGTCACTGAAAATGACCCGTCACAGCAGACACACACACACACACACACACACAACACAACACAATTCATGTAGTCATGGTCATGAAATATCTATCAAGTATGACTCAGAGATGTTTTGATGTCTAACTAAAGATGTCACACTGAGAATCTAAGTGTATTTGAATGGCCAAGTAAGAGTAAAAACTACCATGGAGTTGATCGTGTTATTGTTGTGTTGCTGAGGCAAATGAGACAGTATTTGATATCTTCTCCCACAGTGACAACAGGTAGAGTGGGGTAATCATCAACAGCACAGAGCCTTTACACACACGCACACACGCACGCACACACGCACGCACCCACTCACACATTCACACTCAGGCAAAGAGCATTCATCTCTCACTAATCTAACCACAGGGATCCCTCACAGTGTTGGCCCCTAATTGCAGGAGCTGTCAATATGGACAAGGTTGGTGAACCCGGGGCCATAACAAGCCAGACCCCCGCCACCGACCACCATACACACACACACACACACCACAGCTGCATAATAAATGCAATGCCTGGCTTCGATCACACACATGAACATCATGAGCATCATTTCAGGATAGTAGATGAAATAGCGATGAATGCGTGCGCTGTAATAAGCCTTAATACACCTCAGTCTGGTGCTAATTGAATTTTATCCATTATACTGCAGGCTTCACAGTGGTATAAGGCACAACGTGGCATATGATCAACCATTCATTTCCAATGGCATCATATGATATGGATGTTATCATGGGGCCTCTATCAGGGGACTTGTATTGATGAGCTCAATACGCTCATCTGGAGCAACAATCTAAATGTACAGAGGAAGTGCACGTGTTTTCTCTGCCCATAACTGAGATTAAATTACAGTAAAATAAAAAAAATGTAAAAAGGAAGACTCATCATGCCGATAATAGGATTATTGTTTGTTGTTTGTTTGTTATGGATGGCGGATTAAAAAGAAAACCAGGGTTAAACGCAGCGAAGATTAGCACAGGCTGCGTAGTTATCGCCCTGCCGTTTCATAAAATTAGCAAACGCAACAGACTGAGAGCTCATTTGCATGAGGAGATAACGCTGGCATTGTTGTACGAGTGTTGCTGCTAATTAGAGGTTGTGCGAATACTGTTATGATGAATTAAACCCTTCATCATTAACACTGAGAAAACTCACAAATGATTGGACAGAGGGGGGAATAGCTGAAACAGGAGCTTGAGAGAGTATTTACGGGGTGTCAAGTTGACTGACATCACCCCCCCCACACACACAAAAAAGCATCAAGGGAGGGGCGGCTTTCTCTTTCCGGAGTCGGTAAAGCCCCAGATTGAAATAGTATGGGGTTTAATAAGACTTTGGCGGTGTGACCTGCTTCTGTGCGATTGTTTGTGTGTCTGTGTGTGTGTGTGTGTGTGTGTGTGTGTGTGTGTGTGTGTGTGTGTGCCTTCTGGTTGTGATTAGTGTGCGTGCGTGTGTGTGTGTGTGATGCGTATATGCCTTTCTGTACCATATTGTATGTGTGTTTGCTTTATCTAAAGTGGTTAATTAAATAGGAGAGTGGAATTGTCATTTAGTTTTAATTATGTGCCATAAATGAGGAGAGCAGCCGGCTCGCTCTCCCTCCGTCTATGAACTGGTCCTTCAAAAACATCAGTGAATAAAACCTAATATACGGTTCAGTTCGAAGTTATGCAATCTGACGAGCGGGGGGGGGGGGGGGGAGAGGGATGTGGGTGTAGGAGGAGAGGGTTGGAGGGAGGGAGGGGGGGTAAAAAGAAGGGAGACGGTGCTAATTAAAGTCAGCTCTCTGTCAGTTCTGGTGGATAAACACTTCAAGAAGCTTTGCAGATAGACGAGAGATGCCTTTGTGTCAGGGAAATCTCTCTTACGTTGGAAACGTACTCCGCAAAGGGTGACAATCCCCAGGGAGAGAGCGTCTGATAAGGACCTTGTCTCAGTTTTTAAAAAGCCAGAACAGGCCTCATTAAGGACCAAAGTCATATAGATATGCCCTTCGTCTAGTTTCTATAGCCAGCCACAAGAAAGCAACGGAAAGCACTTGGACTGAACATCGTGTTGCCAACAGATGGAAGTTCGGTTTCGCAAGGGGTAAAATATAAATTACAGCTTTTTTTTGTTTCTACTACCAAATGATTTGATTAAAAAGTAAAATTGTCTGGATTCTACATGTAATAATTTGCATCAATTTAGAGAAGTAACAAAGTGCTTTCCATTTGCTTAAGATGCCGTCTAAAAGCCTTAACATTTGTAATCCCATCATAATCCCATTATGAAAATGTGTACAACATCAACGGTATTTAAGCCCTAAACTTACTTTAAGTGCAAAAGTTTCAAGACAAAAACAACATATTTCAAGTTTTAGTCTGTCGTCTTGTACGAGGATATATTCTCGACTTATTCAAGAGACAAAAAAATCAAATTAAAAGCTTTAATCTTTTGTTTCGCATACATTCTCATTCAGTTATACAATAACAAAAACAAACTTTAGTCTCAGAATTGTAGTAAGACCTAACACCCTTCACTAATGATGAAAATGATAAAAACTAGAATAGCACATAGTGCACAATGCTTCATGGCAATAGAGGACTCACTTGGAAGTAACACCATCATTATTGGTCAAATGTGTCAAAGGTGATGTTTTTTATGTCTACAGCTTCAGTGCTTTGAGCTAAACATCTGCATGCTAACATTAACGTGCTTACAGCTACATAAAACTAATTTTATTTCAAGCAATCTAAACCCTAGTATTGAGTGTTAATTGGATTGCAATTGAATTAACTGCATTGAACAAGAATTCCTTGAAATTAGTCTTTTAAATCACAGCTGTGTAGGCGAGATTCAGAATCCGGATTGAGCTCTTACTACATAGCTACCTAGCTACTTAGCTACGCTAATTAAAAAAACAGCATACACAATGTCTGGCTGAATAAATGAAACAAAACTAAATGGCCATCATTTCTTAATTCGTACTTAACTTTTTGGTAACTGTTTTTAAAATGGGACAATAAGAGACACTGGGAGATGTGTTGTGCTGTGTTGGGGGTCATGGCAGCAGTGTGCAGAAGTTGGATCAAGGCCACATGCAGCGTAACTTAATGCTTAGATGAGCACCTCTTCCAAATGTGTTCCCAAATATCTTACAAATGTCTACTCCACGTACCATCTAAGGTTAACGGCGGAGTGACCTTAGTGATCTTGCCAGCCGTTGATCCTGTGCTCGTTGGTCTGCTTTGCTTTGCTGATGTTATTGTGTTACTTCCTGGTCAGCAGCTACAGCCCGGGCTTCTGTTCTCGTAGATGTCGGTTGAGGGATGAAATGAGCGGCTGCTGCTGCTCCGAGGGGGCCCGGTGCCTGCAGGCAAAGCTGACCCTGCCGTCCTCCTACGACTGTCTGCGATGAGACGGCGATCCTCGCTTCAGGCTACAAACATACAAGAGGGGGGGGGGGGGGGGGTGGAGGGAGGGCGGGGGAGGGCAAGCCTGCATGGGGCAAAGGCTTAATTTGCCGGTTTTGTCACTAAATTTCAAAAAGGGAGCTGCTCAGAAGTGTAACATTTTACAGTAATCCCACTCTGTCATGGCAAACAAGGGGCTAATGGGGAAAAATGGGGTGAGGGAGTCGGGGGTGGGGTGGTTGGGAGGTTGGGAGGTTTTCCCTGAAGTGTGGGGAGCCGGTTGACTGGTGGTTTGCATGGTCATTTGCATCCCAGACAGCCAAATCTGCACCCACTTATGGCACGAAGTATATTTTGTTTGTAATTTAAAACAATGTTCCCTGCTGTCAAGATAGTAAGCTGCACATTTCATGAAGGATATTGAGGATTTTCAGAAATTATATAATTCAAGCGTCAGTGTTTTAGAACAACTTAGACAATTATAGCATGAGTTGTTTGTTCAAAAGCTTCGAATCACTTGGATATTTACATTTTCCTCTTGCAGTTGTATGAATACAGACAGTCTTCCTTCAGCAGCAAAGGCTAAAGATGATATACTGAGACAAAACCTCTCAAGGAGGACGTCAGAGTGGATGGTTGGCCTTATAAAGCGTGCATTCATTCAGTTTCTTTCCTTCAGTTAACACTGGTTTCTTCAAACTATCAAGGCAATCTTTTCTTAACCGTAACCAGGCGTTTTTAGAACACATTTCTTTTGTCTAAAATCCATGAAATGCTACTATGCGTTGCTTTTGGAACAACCACATGGATGACCCGTTTTGTCGTTTCAGTGCTCCACGTAGTGACGAATCTTGAAGAGGAGCGAGTTAACTCAATGTGCGAGAGGGAGTGAATCCAAACTGGCGCTTCTGTATTGTGCTTGATGTGCATGAGAGCCAGGTTCACCTCTGGTTCAGCCTCTCCTTTAGACTCTCGCACCCCTTGCGCCAAAGCAGGAGTCCTTTCATGAGCACATCTACTGAGCCGAAGAGCGAGTGAGAGCCGCTGCTCAGCAACAGACTCGCTCAGCGGGCTAACCCGGTCGCACAAAGCAAACCCACTCACTCAGTTGCAGACTTTTTGCGTTTATAGGGCTAGCCTCGCCACAAATGTATCTAAAACACGTTTTTTTGAGGCTTACTTTTAGGTGGTATTGTAGTCCTAAATTAAACGAGGACTGCACCGATTATCACAAATGGTAGTTTACCTTTGAATGTACTACTATAACACTGTGTATCACGTCCTAGTGGCAGAGACGAGGAGAGATAGCAAACAAAAAGGTATTATTTTTTTGGAACTCAACCACATATCTCTTTGAGTGACAGCCAGCAGTATTTTCAAGGCTTTCCTTCCTAGTGTAGCCCGGGCGACAAACTGCACATCACAAGCCGGCCAAGATGGCATCCATCGCACAGCCCTGCCACTGATCTCACCGCCATCGGCCGCCAATCAGACTCATCACATAGCTGCCTTCTGCTTGCTGACAGCAGCCAGGGCCAAGAAAGTTAACTCTTCCTCCTCCAGTATGGACAAAAAATTTAAAAAAAATACTCTTTTTTTTTTTCTTCCTCCTCTTCTTTTCTTTTTTCACAGCCAGGCCAGGCTCATCATCTCAGTTAGCATACACAGCACTGTGGTGAGTTATTGTGTGGATGTGCATAGTGAACATCTCTAACTTAATTGGGAATATTGAATAGCAGATAATTAGATATTTGATGTGACACATGTGGTCTAATGGGCTTGATGCAGTGGTCTCATGTTGTTCCCATAGCGAGAGGGATTTTTGATGTGTTGTCAGGCCCCAGTGTAAAAATAACTGAAGTGACAGCAGTGACTTGGTTGTCAGTGTTGTCGAGGCTGGTGCGGATTTTCACAGCCGTGGGTCCTGTGTATGTGTGTGTGTACGCCTGTGCGTACGTGCGTTTGTGTGTACGCGTGTGTCTGCGTGCATGCCTGCACATGTATACGTGTGTGTGTGAGTGTGTGTGTGTGTGTGTGTGTGCACGGCAATGTTGTGGGTGACAGTGCTGATCGCTGTGTGATGACAGCCTATCATTGTCGCTGTGCAAGAGTGAGAGTGGCAGGGGGGCTTTTTGGCATGTGTTTTCTCCACGCCTTCATCTGTGTCTATGGCACTCCGAGCTTGGCTTAACAAAGAAGAGGCAGGGTGGTGAGGTGTGGGGGGGTGGGTGCCGGATGTCGGAGGTTGGGTGGGGCTAGCCGTGGAGAAAATGTGTTGGTAGCGCCGTCGCATGGTGTCACCTCCATCCACGGTTCAGGAACAGGAAGCAGAATTCACAAACTCTGTGGGACACAATAAAGTCACCTTGGCAAACAGCTTATTTTTTAAAGTATCGGTCAAAAGCGCAGCTAACTGATGTTTAACCATCAGTCACATTTAAAAGGTGCTCACAGTATGGACCACCATTTCTGCAAGTTCGTCAGGTCCACGGGGCCGGATCCGTCGCATAGACCCTCCGACTGCATTTATGCATTGGTTCAGATGCGCTTCACACCAAGCAAACCTGACGTTATCAACAAGTGCCATGTGGGAGCAGACATTTCTTTCTCTGGTCAGGAATTTGGTATGGGGAAGGACTTCTGTAAAACTCTAGCCTCGAGCCATTATTCACAGTGTGTTTCAAACAGACGGATTACATGATTCTCTGTCAACACAAAACTCTGCAGTGCTTGCAGTCCGGAAACAATGCGAAAAGCCTCCTTCGTCATGGTGTTATCACTGTATGTGGCATAAGAAACTAAAACAGCGTTCACGTTGGAAATGATTTCCCCAAACCAACGACTGCAGGAGCAAAGAAACGCCCAGAGATGGTGGCCTTGGCATGCTAGTGAACCAGCAGGACTCATTTGAAAACCGCCTGTAATGGCTGTTGAAAATGCACATACAGCACACACACACACACGCGCAAATGGGTGAAGTAAAATTATCTCGGCGAAGTGACAAGGAAGTGACAGGCCGTCCATTAAATCAACACCCAGGAACTGCAGCTTCCTACCTTCCTACCACTACGGCGATGCATGGCCATTAACTGGACTGCCTGTACTCTGCACATCCACCAAAGCTTCACTCATCTGCACACTCCTCCACGGGGGAAAGCACAACGAAATAGACCATCAACGGCAACCATTCTCCCTGATTGTCTGATCTGTTGATCCTTTTTTCATATTAACAACAGAAAATAATCTATAATAAATGTGAACTTTCATGCGCGTCTTGACATTTGTCAATTCCACACTGCTCATGCCTCCTCTGTTATTTCCTCTCAAGTTCAGGTTGAGTTCACATGTTCCTCTGCAGTTATTTATACCAGGCATGTTGTGACAAAACCTGACATTTACTCTTTCATCAGCGGAGACGGCAAACTTTTCAGACGCGACAGAGGCAATCCACTGCATGTTGTAAACTCGGAGGATTGCGGGAAACGTACGCTGCATAAGTGCGGAGGCAGTTAACCTTTGATAAACAGATGGACAACTCCAACTGGTGCTGTGAAATGAACAGGCTCGAAATAACAACGGGACGATTACGTGCGAGCTGCCTGCAATGGCCGTCTGCTTCATTTTCCACTGAATTTCACTCTTGTTTCTTAAAAACGGACACCGCAGCGGTCAGGGTACTTCTCAAAGAGAGGACTTAGAGCCACCTAAGGGTCCTCAGCAAAGTGAGCTTACATCTGGAGAATAAACAAATGCCTATTGTAATCATACGTTTCACTTTGTTTCTCAAACTAAAAATAGAAATCTACTGCCTCAGTTGTACCGAGTCATATCGCGTGAACCCATATGTCAGTTATTTATCTCAGCAACAAAAAGGCCTCTCTTGATAGTCCTCTGTCTTCATTGCAGTCCAAGAAACCCTGTCAGCAACCTCTGACTACAAAAACCAATAATGCTAATGGCGGGTCATCAGGGAGCAGTGATTGAGCTGGCTGGGGGTAATGCAGGGATACCGCACATTGGAGTTCTTTACGGGAGGGGAATGGATGTACAATACATGCCACTGAGGTCCAAACCCTCTGGGAAATAATCATTTTATATAAGTCTTAGAAACAGCATTTAGAGCTTTACAGGACACTAAAACTCTCCATAAAAAAAGCTTTCCCTGCAGGTTTTTTCCAGACCGTTGGAAAAACTCCCCCACACCACATGCGATTATTTCTGGCCACACATTTGATCTTAAAGAAAAACAGAAATATATTGACTGGTTGTGGTCAGGGAGGAACCGGCATCAGGGCCGTGGAGGTTAGATCATCTGTATCCTGTCCTGTGTGAGGTAATGTCTAGTCCGCTGTAATAAGGCTCTGACACTAAATGGATATTGTGCTGTCTTGCCACATCTTTGTATTCAGCACAAGCAAACTTTAATTTACACACACAGCCAAAGTTTGTAGCTTGAAAAGCCTACAGCTAATAGTCCCAATTCCACACAATCTGATTTCAATTGACATGAATGTCGCTGCCTTTCAATCGCCATTGGTTATGTATGATAAAAGTTATTCAGTTTCAAGAATTTAAACAAAGAAATGTACTTTGTTTACTACAGTCTGGGCCACATACACAGCCTTTGATATATTTTGCAGGCTGCATGTCTTTTCTTTCTTTTTTTTCTGAATATGATGTCAATAGAAGATAGATTTTCATTTGCGATATCACCAATATGATAAGAGGTTGTTATAATTCTACGGGTAAACGGCTGGAGAGGGCCCACAAACATTATTTCGCAGGTCCGAAAACGTACTAAAAGCAGTGCATGCATTGGTTGGGGATTCTCTCTCTACTCCTTGCTCCTGATGAATGTTCATCGGGTTTGGAGGGTCATAGTTCAGTGGTTTGAGACATGGGTGTGACCATTTTCTGTAGGTTGACAATGCAGAAAGTTTAACACATAGACAGAGAAAAACAGGTCTGGCTTGAAAATGTATACCTGTTAATTATTATTGTTATAAGTTTAAAAAACAATCTGCAACTGACTCGGGTTCATCACCCTAGTTATGACAAGGTGTTAGTGAGTGAACTTTAAAGCCTTAACCCTTAACTCAGCTTATTTCGTGGTCTAACCTTGGCTACATTTTCTATTTGCCATCCTTAACGCTGTTCAAAGTTGTTTACCAACTGAAGCCTAACCAGTCGATGGCTTTTTCCTTTAACCGACACAAAAAAACGTTGATTCTGTTTCTACACATGATGCAAGAATGTTTTGTTCACATAATTAGATTCTCGCGAGATATATCTGGATACCTGACAGGACAAGATGCAGGACCGGACACAATAACCTCGTAGTGGTACAAGAACCTTCATAACATGACCTAAACATAAACATAAGCAGGAAACCCCCAGTCGGCTATGTCAAGGGACAATTCCAATGAAGTTTGTTCAAACAAGATGGCAGTGTCCTCAATGTAACGCCGCTCAGGTGAACAATCAGGCCGCCTCTCAAACTGCACATCAAACAGCAACCAGTCTGTGCGAATCCGTACAACGTCTGACTGGCTTTAATGTTCATGGCAACAGACTGAGCTGAAATGAGATGAATATTTCCCATCAAGCACCAGCATCAGTACAGTAATATCAGTGGACAGGTGACCTACAGGCTTATAGGACCTCCGGATCCTCATCCATGCCTGCCCGGGCTGAGGCCTGTCCAGAAAAAGGCCCAGAGGGTCCATACTGTACCTCGCAGTCATGTCTAATTTTGGTTACTGCGGCAACGGCAGGGATTAGGAGCAGGATGAGGGAGGGGCTCCTCTAACAAGACTGGTCATATGCATAATTCATGTAAACGAGCCAGGCAAAGGGGGGGGGGGGGGGGGGCAGGAGCAGTTGATGCATGATGAGCACTTCCCAAAGACACACACACAGGAAATCACAAATAACACTAAAAGCTAACCATGAGCTAATTGAGATAACAATATTATTGTTCATACAAATTTACAAATTTGTGAAACATCAACACCCATTTACCAAATCCAGTTAAACACAGCCGTAATCTAGTCATACCTGCTAAAGCCTCTATAACCACAGCTATCTGCTGATTTACAACAACAGAAAAGCACCACGTCACACACAAACACAACAACATATCCAATTAACGCTTCATTCACTGAAGCACAAATCACGTGACGCTGATGAGAAGTGGTGTCAGCGGTGCGGTTTAACGCCCCACCGCTGCTGAGGCTTGGAGAGCGATCACATCCGACGGAATGACGGAGGGTCATGTCAACAATATTATCGTTTTCACTCATGAACAGATGTCTTAAGGGACAAGATTATGGTTGTGATTTCACTGTGACTCAACATGCATATCACCAAAGCGTGAATGTGTGTGTGTGTGTGTGTGTGTGGGTGTGTGTGTGTGCGTGTGTGTGTGTGTGTGTGTGTGTGTGTGTGCGTGTGTGTGTGTGCGTGTGTGTGTGTGCTTTAGAGTCTGGGTTGTCTGTATTAGTGCATTTGAATGCACTTGTTTATGTATATGTTGCTTCTCAGTGGACATGACAAATGTGTCGCCCCTTCAGTGTGTGCTACACCAATATGCCTGCTTCCACCTCTCCTCAAACACACACACACACACACACACACACGCATACACACAGCCACCTCTGCGCCCTCGCTCTCCTCTTCTTGCCTCTCCCCCACCTGCATAATAACCCCCCTCTGTCTTCCCTGCCAGAGCGCCCATGTCCAAACCAAACACAACAGATCAACAACTCGGCATGCAGATCGTGTCACAGGATAAATTATGCGCAGCGTGTCAGCTTCATACGTGGGCTCTCGGCTGGCTGTCCGTGACATGTGTCAGGGTGCCCCTGCGTCTCCGCCGTACAACGCTAATGACGTGATGCCGGGTTAGCCGCCGATGCACCCCACCCCACCCCACCTCTTCGCCTGCCCTCAACCACCCCAACCCTTCTACCCCGTCGCCCACTCCTCTACCCCCCCACCCACCCATCACGCGACGATGAGACAGTGTGTCACCTCCAGAAGGGCGGAAGGGGAAAAAAAAACCTCAGGTTTTAAGGGGATAAAGATGGACAACGGTGTCTGTTCCAGTGTGAGAGTGCGGTGGTTGATAACTGAGGCCCTTTAGACAGAAGGGTGGAATCAATATAAGGTCAGTCGTTTTATTAAGTACCGGTACTCATTATCTTAAATAGTAAATATGTAGATTTTAGTGCTTCAACAAAAATTCCATACAATGTTTTCCCTCAAAAATATTATTTGTTAAAATGGGAAAATTAGGGAATTTTTCATTATTAGTAATTCTCATCATCTTAAAGATAATACATTATCAATGCGCCTACATTTCTTTTCCATTCGGAGGTACACAGCACTGAACCAAATGCCAACGGCCAGTATCAGCTCTGTATATCGGTCTAACCCTTACCCGACATGACATGTAAGACCTTTTTAAAACAATTTACCGGTCAACCCCTCCTCCCTCCCCTCAAATCTCTACCTTCTCTCCCCCCCGCTCAAGATGGTGCATTTTTTATTTATGCCCTCTGTTTTTTTGTTTTTTGTTTTTTAGTCTTTGTATGCAAATCCTGTCTGACTTGTCTGAATTATGTGTGTCTGTCCGGGAGCCTCTGTGATTCGGAGTGACTGAGGATTGCACACACGGTGATTGCATCCACTGGGCCTACTCTGAGCCTTGCATAAGTAATTGAGATGTCAGTTTGTGTTCTCATATTCCCACAACAAAACTGTAGGAAAACATGCACTGTTGAAGGTCATTTGAATAATTCCTTAATGGAAGGGAGGCCTTGTTTTTTCGGGATGCATGAAAAAGCAAATGTCAATG
Organism: Melanostigma gelatinosum; assembly: GCF_949748355.1. Taxonomy (NCBI): domain Eukaryota; kingdom Metazoa; phylum Chordata; class Actinopteri; order Perciformes; family Zoarcidae; genus Melanostigma; species Melanostigma gelatinosum. The sequence goes on along the minus strand of NC_136642.1, from coordinate 19,674,846 downwards.
ATCAAAATCAAGCAGCATCATATCTCATGGAGGCAGCACTGATTCCTGGAGCACTTCACCCTCGATCTATCTCCTTCTCTTTCCCTCTGAAAAGAGAGATAAGGGATAAGTGTCTTTGTGCATATCAAACACAACACCAGCCACTATTTCTCAAGGGTCTTTTTGAAACACAAATTGGTTTTGATACATTTTCTATGGTGACCCCTTTGATTTGAAATTGGAAATGACGGCGAACGGTAGTTCTCTTATTCATAAAACCACTGGGAGGTCAATGTCTGAATCATACATATACACACACAGGATAATAAGATATAAGTCATTCATCTTTCACATGGGGATTATCATTGTAGCTATAGACATGTCCCCAGGTGATCAGGCATATATGGATAGATTAGCTCTGTTGTACAGAGAGAGAGGGGGGGGGGGTGCACAAAGGAAAACATGTTGAAGATATATTTGAAGTGGTCCTCATGTTGGAATCTGGAACATTGTATGAAATGGCGTAGCATGATTTAGTATACGTCTAAATACAAGTCAAAGATATGAAAAAGGAAGAAAGAAACCCTTCCAAAAAAAGAGAAAAACAAATACATTGCAGTGTAAATAGGATGGATCGGTATTGCATCTTGTTTTGCAAAACCACATCCCTCATCCACCAAGATGGAGGACACATTTCATCCCCTGTATTCTTTGTGTTTCGTCCGCTCCTGTGATGGATGAAAGGCCTGGCGACGCACCTGCAGTTCTCATCCACCACCACATCATAACTAAAGGCTTGGCAGACCGAGATGATCTCCTCGCATCCGTTAGCCTGCTGCTGTCAAACGCCGTCATTCTCCAAAGACGACTCTGTCACATCGACCCTCCCACCACAAAATAAACCCACCTTGATGAAAGACTGCCGCGTGTCCATCAAAGAAGTATAAAATACACTGCTACTGACACCAGCTGGACTGCTGCACTCTCAGTGACAGTGGCATGACTATCGCACTGTAGTGCCTCAAGGACGTAGCATATTTTAAAAATTCTAAAATATTCAATCTATCCGAGTTGAAAGAAGACAAACGAGTAAATAGATGTCAATAAATCAGAAAGCTGTTTTTGTAAATAAAAGGCTGACTGTAATGGACCTCATCAGATTACATTCATAGCTAATGCAGTTCACCTCGACAGGACAATACGAGCGTAAAACATTTAAAAAGTACAATTTGGGTTTATTTTGGTTAAAAGATGTCATTCATTCTTAAATGTGTTTAATAGACCGTAGAAGCTTCATGTGAATTCAAAACATATTTCGCGGTTGAGCTTTCATTTTCCAGTAGAACATTATGCAAGACCTGTACCCAAAATGTAATAAATTCGAGGTGTGAAAGAGTATCCTACTAGAATATTTTACTTGAGTTAATGTAGTTACTTTCAAATAATTTAACTCAAGCAAAAGTAAAAACACTTAAGTGAAACATGACCCCTAATGTCCAAACCAACACACGGGCATTCTGCAGTCTGTGCTTACAACTGATGATCAACTACATAAATATACATTCAAACATTCGTCAGTGTAGCCGCACAGGAATTAAGCAGAAAAGAGATTAAATATAACGAGTTATGGGCAAAACGGCACCTGAAACTTCTTCTGGAACCAACAGTAGAATCAAACATCAGCAAAGCAGACACCGTGGACATGTATGAACAGATATAAACTCCACTGCAGCCACTAACACATGTAACAGCGGAGAGGTTGTTGTTCTTCTCATCTTGAGAGTTCAGCAGTGTGTGGTTGTGAGTTACTCACCTGTCTGAACGGGATCCTGAAAGTCCTCCTCAATCTGCTCCAAGTTCAACGTCTCTGTCCCGGTATAACCAGTCCACTTGGCCTCTCTGGTCCCACGGCGCTCCTCACATTCAAAAGGTTTTGAGCATCAGTGAAGAAGAGTCTCAAACAGCAGGAAGTCCTCACACACCTCACTGAAGTCCTCAGAAGCTCCTCAATGAAGACGAAGTCATCCACCATGAGCATGTTAGCATTTAGCATGTTAGCCAGACCCAACGTACCCCATACTGTACAGGTGACGGACATCGTGGGTGTGTCATGCTCACCGGCGTTAACTCGGTCATTAATTATGATAGATGCAACGTTTTTGTTTCACCATTTTGAGGTACAATTATGCCTAAAACCACATCATATGTGTTCCTTAATTTGATTGTGCTTGAAGTGACCCCGGCGGCCCGTAAACGCAAACTTGTACAACGTATCATTTAGATTAACGTATCATTTAGATTAAATTACGAAGTTTTGAAATGCTCAAAAAGTACAAGAAATGACAGCAACTGGAAATATAAATACCCGGATCTTGCCAGTAGCCTTACCAAACACGGGTCTGCTGCTACCAGAAAATTCAAGACATTTTAAAAGCATAAAATAAAGAATTGTATTATATATTCAGTGTGTGCGACACTAACAGAACCTTGTGGTGCTATACAGAACCCTGATGGAAAGGAGAATTGTCCCAGTATGAAGCTGAGCAACATAATTGACTCAAGTCTACAGACTGACTTAAATCAACATAAAAATAGAGTGAGGCAGGTATCTTGTGCACAACGTGAATACTGATCACTTCTTCCTGAATGCAATTCCCACAATGGGGCGTTTTATCAGGATCCAAACAGATTCCTCCGACTTTAGTTTGTGATCCAGTTCAAAGGCTCTCAATCGTCGTTGCTTTGTTTGTTGATTCCCTGTCAGACATTGTTTGTTTGGTTTGAAGTATTTTGGGAGGGTATTAAAACGTCGGAGTTCAGCACGAAGTTGGAGGTACAGACGGCAGACACGCGCCCGGGATCCTCAGCAGGAGCTTTTTGTCTTTGTTCCGCGGGTTGACAATGATCTTCATGCCGCTATACAAACCAGGAACAAGGACCACGAACATAAGCCCAACAAAACACTTGTCAGGAAACCACAGGTGTGCATGTGTGTGTGTGTGTGTTTCCGCTGAGCATACATACATTGGAGGTAATGACACAGCTTGGAGCTTTGGAGATGAACTTCTGAGGAAACATCAGAAGCACTGGGACCAACACGCCCTCTCTATTTAACCTCACTTCTCTGTGATCTCCTAACCATAGCGGGACACCTCTCTATCAACAGATGACACAAACATACACAGCATACTTGGTGCGATGAACTGAAAAGTGTAAAGAGTATACACTGCAAACACCAAGACATCCCTGTTCTATCTCGGCAGAGGCAGGCGCGAGTTATGCAGGTTAACCCACCAGCCCAGGTCATTTTGTTATTCCGTTTGTGCCCTCTGTCTACACCCACCCCTGTCTGCTGTACATAATGGTCTCAGCCCTGAGAGGAAGCAGGCATTTACTTATACAAAACCTTGAGGAAATCCCTACCAATCCTCAGGGCGCACGTTCAGCAGCGCCCCAAAACACAAAGGCTATGCAAATCCGCCCAGCCCGCGTTTATCTACCCTCGGTTTCCGTTTGCACCACGGGAAACCAGCATTGTGCCGTGCGTGGCGATTATCGCATGTAATTTACATAGAATACGCACAGGAAACAGTGCGCTGATCTCTAACAAAGCAGGCTAGAGTCTCTATCGGCTCAGCAGCTATCTGACGGCACAGCGAAATTACAGGTTTAGCTGTGGGGTATTAAACCTACAAGGTGTTGTTTTATTTCTGGTGTGCAGGGAACACTATCTCCTCCAAATGTTGCTTGTTTATCTGCCTTGTTTGTTTTATAACCCAACTCTAGCAGCCCCTTCCCGAGGAAGCTGCATCTTCAGCCGGGGCTAATCTACCCTCTGCCTGTGTTTCCTTTGTCACTGAATCCATGTATCAACACAGCGAGGTGCAGCCAGATCGAGGAGGTGCGTAATTGCACAAAGACACTCGCGCTAATATAGCTGGGGAGAGTGAGCGTGCGTGTGACTGACTCAGCCGACACGAGACATGTTGCGAGTGAGAGGAATGGAAGTCATAACACTGCAGCACGGCGTCATCCATACAAAGGCTGGCAGTGTAAGTACTCTATCCGGGTCTTGAGACATGAGGGCGAGATCAGAGATCAGATTGCCGATGCTTTACCTGCAGGGCTGCCTGAGGAAGAAAACCCCACAACGTGCTGGCGGTCATCTGGAGATCATTGTGGACAAGGGATCACTTTCAGCTGAAGCGAAATGTTCAGGCCGTGGTGTACATTGAACACGGCGTAAGAGAACACAACAACACACAAAGCAGAGACAACAGAGGAGAGCGGAGGACGTGACCTGAGACGACGTAGGAGCTGATTGATAAGTCAAATACGGTGCAGACATCTTCTGCAAGCAACTACGCAGACATTCATTTTTAGATGAGATCAAAGTAAATGGAGCGGAGAGGTTTTCTGCACTAAATACATTTTTTTCACTGACTGACAATCACACACTCAGTTCAGCCGATAAACGCTAACAAAAAGATGACACTTTATCCTTCAATGTTGTTTTATCTGAATAAATCTGCTCAAACGTGGCGTGTACTGCACACATGTGCGTTGGGTTGTGGCCCTGATGAACGATGCAAGCGATGCACGCTCACCAATTGACAATTTGTGTCTGATAGAGAAAAGGGACAGCTTCATGCTCATGTATCAAATGAACAGTTGTGTTAATTATTGGTTGCTTCAGTGAGGCCGGTCAGGAGGCTTTATCAGGCAGCACAGACACCCATCTGATTTTGTTCCAAGACAGGCGAAAGTACACTGCCGTCATTAATAGAACACTGATTCTTTCAGAGGGCCCTCCGAAGGCCAGTCACAAGCCGAGCATGAGTTCCTCGCAGTACAATAGCCACCCTTACAGACGTATCATCCCCGTCATCTTCACTATATTAATCATCAGCAGTAATGATGTGGCTCAGTCATCAGTTACAAGTATGACACCAGTGACTTTTCCTTTTTCTCTTAAAATGTTGTACACGTAGGTTGGCCTGCTGTAGAACACAAACAGTGAGACGAGGGTCTTTTGGATCTCCTGCTGCAATGCTTCAATATACCCCCCTCCCAAAAAAAAACAAGAAATCCTGTTACACTGGGTTCGGATTTAATATGGGTACGATCGCTTTAATCGGCCGCCAAAGCAAACGTTATAGAGTGGAATTTTATACATGTTGAGTTTGGTGCACCACCGTGACAAATGAACACACAACCACAAATGGACGACTGTTAACAACTGCTTTGGGGTTTATTTTACAATTGAGAAAGAAATGAAACAAACTAATCGTTGCTAAAAAGTTTTTTTTTTCTTTTTTTTTTTACAATATTGTCGATAAAACATTGAAATGTATAGTCATTGTGCATCGCTTATTTATTTTCCACACCATTTCATGCATCAAATTGGATGCAAGTATAATTAAAATCATTTCTGTAAACCAAGCCAAAGAAGCTAAATTTGTATTTTCTTTAAAAAAAGGACATTTTGTAGCTCTACAGCATATATCTATATACACCATCTGTTTTTATTTTTTATCATTTTTTTGTATATAAAATGACAATATAAAAGTTAGAGAATGCACACACCTTAAGATACAAAGAATGTCGAGCCGTTTCAAATGGTAAGATATGTCTTATGGAGTACTGACATTTCACTGGTAATCATTTACATGTAACGGACTGTTCTCTTTACAGTTGAATAAAGCCACACAATTTAGAAAGAGAATGTTGTAACAAACCATACAACTGGAAAATTGCTATAAGGTGATACTTCACAACGAGGAAAGGTTTTTTGAGCAAACTTGCATACTGACGGCCATTCATTTTCACTGATTGACTCGTAACCAGAAGCAGCATTTCAGTTTTTCCAAATGTTCACGTGATCTTTTTTTCTAATACACTTACAAATTTATGAGCAGGCCATTCATCATCACACACATTGCAGTGACAGGAACCCAAAAAAAGGAGAAGGGTGGAAATGTTGGTCCTTGATCTTTTAAAATCTGACGGATTTTGACAAATGCAAGATATTTCAAAACATGTTCTCTTTACAAATTCAGAATTCAACTGTCTAAGGTGCTACTTCAGTCTTTCGGGGTATCCTATCATTCTTTTGGTGTATACATTTAATTTTCACCTTCTTCATATCAAGTATTTTACAGTTTTCTCTCCCACCAATTATTTTCCCACTCGCCACTTTTACCATTGAAGCAGTAGTTGTATTTTTGCCATGAAAAGATTAAAATCTTGTGTTTAACCTCGATTCACTAAAATACATGCACAGATCAGACAAATAGCATATAAATATATTACAAAATAAGTGTAAAAAAAAAAGCTTGGCAAAACAAAAACAAATCGACATGAAAAGACATGGTCCAGTCAGGCAGTTATCACAACAAAAACAAAAATATAATTAGACCGATTTTTTTCTGGCGGCTCAGTTCGGCCCAGTGCAGTAACTGTGAACAATGTCATTTTAGTGCAATGAAATTCTAGTCAGTTCCACAGCTGTCAGTCTCTACTCTCAGCCCGAGACCCCGCTTAAAGCTTCTCCATCTTGTCTAGCTTCTCCAGTTTCTCCAAAGCGTTGACGTACACCAGGTGGTCCTCTGGAGACTTGCCGTGGGTCTTGCTGAGGTGCAGTTTGACTGCGTGTTTGCTGACGAATGTCCTATTGCAAAGTCTGCACTGGTACACAGAGCTTACGTCGTCCTCTGCCGTGGTCAAGGCTGACAGGGGGCTGCCGAATGTCATTTTGTCTGTGATCACCTTTGAGGCAGCCTGCTGCTCCCGAAGGTGCTCAGTTGACAGTTTGGACAGGTCATTCAAGCTGAAGCCCAGGTGAGTCTCCAGGTGGCCGATGTAGGAGGAAGGAGTCCTGAACTGGGAGGCACAGTCACCACAGAGGAACACGGGCTGGCACGAGTCCATGTTCTTGAGAAACTTGGTGCCCCCAGTCCGTCTCAGCTGGTACTTGACATTAGCCAGCCAGTGGGATATGGTGGTCATGGAGAGGCCTGTGAACTTACAGATGTGGACCCTTTCCTGGGGGCCCAGGTCAGTCATGGCGTAGCGGCCCTCTGAGGTCTCCCTCAGGCTGGAGACGAACTGTGCCTGGAGGATGAGGAGGTGCTGGGGATTCCAGTTGGATTGCCTCCCTTTCTTCTTCTGCACTGGAGAGAGGTCGTCCAGGGCGTCCTCAAATGCACTGCCGTCGGCATCCGACTTCTCTGAGATTGAGGAGGGAGTTGAAGATTTGGGCGTCAGTCTCCCAGTGAGGTTCTTCACCATATCAGAAATGTCCATCAGAGCATTCTCTCTCAGGGGAGAGGAGACAGAGTCAGGGAGGGAAATGAGGGGTTTGTTACCATTTACATTGTTGTTGGTCAGGAGCATACTGCTGCTGTTGTTGTTATTGTTATTGTTGCTGTTGATGGTGGCCTTACTTTTACTAAGGTCTATGGGCTGGTCACTGTTTTCATACAACGGATAGTGGTTGATGGGCTCAGCTGGCTTGCCCTGAGGAGTTGAGTTGAAAGCTGGCTTGTCCATCATGCTGTTGCTGATCTTGTAAAGCATAGATAGTGGGTCTGCGGCTGGGCTTACTGGTTTGGAGGCCTTACCCAGGTGTGTGTTCATGATTGACTGGAGTGCACTGAGAGGGTTGATGAAAGGACTTTCTGGTGAGTGATCGGTGATGATGCCAAGACTGTTGCCATTCGTTACTGGGGATTGGCACGCCTCAGAGCCATTCTTTGAATGGTTGTGATGGCCATCTACTAGGCTCTCTTTGGGCTCCTTCTTGCAGATGAACTCTGAATCTGCACTTCTCGGGCTGCTACTTCTTATACCAGATGGTTTACCTACAGAAAGGTCATTTGGAGATACTAATTGTTCTCGCTGCTCTCTTAGTGCAGGAGAGGGGGATTTTACTAGCGATGGGGGCCGGTATCGTTCCAGACTCACCATCTTCTCCTCCCTTTCTTTCTTTACAGTGGCAGCTTTCCCTGTCACTTTCTCCACAAGCTCCTCCATGGCAGTGACATTGCTCCTGAGGGGGGCAGGGGAGGAAGGGCTCCGAGGCGAGTGGATGACTGAGCTGGGGTCAGTCACCAGGCCTCGTAGCCCACTGTTAAACATCGGCTGCATCTGGACACTCTGGACCATTGGGGGCAGAATGGTAGCAGAGCTCTTCATGGCACCCTGCAGCTGGTAGGCCGCATGAATGCTCGAGTAGCCACCCCATTTGGGTGTGCCTGTCTGGGCCTTGCTGATGGCACTGGATACTGTGTTCTCAAGGGATTTGAGAATATCTAAACCCCCCTTTGGTGCCTCCTCCAGATCTTCTTCTCTAAGGTATTTATATGACGTGGCGTTAGTCTCAGATTTCTCACCTGGGTCATCTCTCTCCTCCTTGATTTTTCTCTCCACTGGCTCACCGCCTTCGACCTTTTCATCTTCACCTCCTTCCCTCTTCCCCTCTGAGCCAGAGGAGAGGGCAGGTGACACTGGCTGGGACTTAACACCACTGGGAACGGGGAGTCTGGTGGTGGTCGGTGGCAGTGGGATAGACTGAATCTTTTCTTCCACCACTGGATCAAAAACCAGCTGTTTGCCTTTCTTGGATGCAGAATTTGTAACCTTCAAAAAGTGACCAGTAACCATCATGTGGGCAGTCAGCTGCTGCAATGTATCATGAGAGCTCCCACACTCCATGCATTTGAGGATCTGGGCTTTACGAGCTTCAAACTGCCATGTGTAGCTGGCACCATTCTGGTAGCCATAGCGGTTGTTTGGCGTAACATAGGGGTTAGCTGCAGATTTTGTATCTTTGCCAACCTCCCCAAGAGATACATTACCACCACCACTACCAGCATGGACAGAGTCTGGGGAGTATGGGGAGACGATAGCATCATGCATTGCTCGTTTTTTAGCAGAAGTGGACATTAGTTTAGTGGCCAAGGCTGGCATGGGTTCTTTGAGAGGCACTTTCTGGTAATGCTTGGTCTTGATCATATGAACGCTGAGATCTTGCAGAGACTCGAATGAGTGGCCACAGTACATGCACTTCAGCACCTTCTGGGCGTCCTCTTTCCCCTCCATCTCCATCAGGGAGCGCTTGCGCGGTTTGGACCAGCGCTTTCCCTGATCCTCCTCTTTGTCCTTGTTGTCATCTCGATAGTGTCCCGTCGCGTTCATGTGGACTGTTAAACCCACTAGTGTGTCATAGGCACCGCTACAGTCTTTGCAGCGGAACTTGCTTGCACCAGTGAAAACAGACCCATACAGCTTGTTGTTCTGCCGGTAGAGCTGCACTGTGCTGAAGAGGCTGGGCTCTGGTAAGAGGTGGTAGGGGTTCTGCTGAAAAGTTTTGGCAAGTGCTGCCTGGTGCCAGTCATAGGCTACACCACCACCATTACTAGCCCCACCACTGCTGCTCCCACTACAGCTGGTTGCACTATGGCTGCTAACAAAGCTACCTGCTGTGCCATTCGTGCTGCCACTTGCGCTGCCTGTGTGGTTGACAGTGGTGCTGGAGCTTCTGCCGTTATGGTGACTGCTAGCCATGTTGACCCCACTGCTCTTGGTCGTAGTTATGGAGACAGACGGAGTAGAGGCGGGCTCTGGAGTGGTATGGACACTGTTGACACTGCCAGCTGCAGCAGGCTTAGATTTCATGATGTCCATCGTGATGCTGGACCAAGAGGCATCTGAGATGAGGTTTGCATAGACGGCTTTCATCTGTGCCAGGCTATCCTGGAGAGAAAGGCCGTTGTTGGGGCGTAAGGGCAAAGCTGAGCCTTCCCTCTCCTGACCGTCTCTGGAAGAGGTGCTCTTGAAGTCCGTCAGCCGGTCGCTGGCATCACTGAGGGGAGACCCGTATCCAGCGTCAGGGTTAGTGCCATTGCTGAGTGGAGAGTCTCTGTAACTAGGTGGCTGGCCTCCGTCCACATCTTCCTCTTCCTCGTTGCACAGAAACTCAGTGTCCTGGCCGTCTAATGAGAGGCCGTCATCCTGCATGTGCTCTTCCTCATCGTGATCGCCCACCTTGAGCTCATCTTCGGGCATGTACGCTGGAGAGAAAGAGAGCAAGAGAGAGAGGACAAAAAAGGGGAGAAAAGAAGAGGAAGAAAAGAGGTCAGCTCAGTGAAATTAAAGATTTACAGGACACCAACAGGAGCACTGTCAAAATAACATGGAATGAATACTCAATGATGGGAAATGTAGGCTTTTACTCTCATCCAATGTTAGTGTGTGTGTGCATGCATGAATTTGTGTGTATTTCACACACATGTGGCACTGAAAGCCAGTGGTGAAAAAAGCCTCCAAGGGAAAAATAAATCACTGAGCTTCTGACAGTTGTCCTTTTCCTTCCCAACTCCCTATTCCTCCACACATGCCTCATGTTCCCCAGGAAATGACTGGCTGTTTGGCCTTGTTAGCCAGCTGCATGCTTGCATGTTCAACTCCCCCTTTCTCTTTCTTTCTCTCTTACCCAAGCTTTATTGCCCTTCACTCGTCCAGCGAGTGAAGTTCCGCTCCTCACATGTTCAGGTTATGCAACTGATCGGGGAGGGAAAGAAACAAAACATTCATTTGGAGATATTGCAGCTTTTCCCAACCCACTCTGATGCGCTGAAGGTCATTTTCATTTGAACTAATAAGCAGGAACTGGCAAAACAATGGTACTTGATTGTTGCAGGAAGGAGTCTGGGGCATAAGCAAATACGACTACTGTTCTGTGATCCAATATGGCATGGACAATGCTCAACAGAAATAGGTTAAAAGAGGAGAGTGAAAGGGAACTAAACAGGGCTGAGGTGTAACAGGTTTACCAATACAACGAATAAAGGCAAATGAGATAGAAGGCTGGACCATGTGTGTGTATCTGTGTGAGTGCTAGCGAAGAAACAGCAAACATCGGTAAGTAGGAGAGACAGGAGGTGGTTCAGAGGAGAACAAGTACGGTAAATGAAAAGTAGATGTGGGGGAGAAAGAAAAAGTGAGCAGGAGGTGGTGGGTTTGGTGGGCGGGGAGAGTGGGTGCAAGAGAAAAGGGAGGGAGAGAGAGAGAGAGAGAGCGAGAGAGGGGGGGGGGGTGAGGCAGGCAGGGAGACAGGAAAGACGGCCCCCTAGCTTCTTCCTTTATCTCCTTCCTGCATGGTGAGATGTGTGTCCTAGATGCCAGTATCAGTCTCTCCTGATGAAACAGATGTGCTGTCAGCTTCAAACGGCACGCTAACCTGTCATATCATAATCTAAGTGGACATAATACCTGATATATATACACTGGCAACATTTACTGCTGCCTGAGAGGAGATGGGTGGAGGAGGTGGGGGAGGTGAGCAGCTGCACCGTCGACTGTGACTGCGTGATGATGTGTGTGTGTGTGTGTGCGAGTGCCTTCAGTAAGTGCCTGTTTGCCAAATGCGTGTTCGCCTGCATGCTCACCTCTCCATGCCGATGAGTGTGGTTTACTCACTCTGCAGCTCATACATGTTTGCTCTTACAGCGCAAACCTGAGCCCAGCAACCATAATATTGCCTGTAAGTCTGAGTTCGCTGTGTGCTACTGATACACCCCTCTCCAAATGAGCAACATACTCCCCTAACGCCTGACAGGATTTCAGTGAAATGAGAGCACTACAGGAGAACCTGGCTGCGCTTCAATCCCACTGACAGACTGAGACCGAGACAGTTTCTAAAACTCCTGAAAATCCCTAACACAGCAGATTAGCATTACGTGCCGTACTCTCTACAACACATCTGCAGAGTGCCTTCTGTTACAGTGCCTTCCCCCTCGCTAACCCGCTTCCAGAACACTAGGCTATCATTATACATCAGCCATTTAATATACAAAACATCCTGCAGACGGCTATCTGTTCTTCACAAACCCACGAAAACAGCGCAGACATACAGTAGGAATTACCTATGTGAGTCAGTCACAGCGGCTGCAGACAAAAAATGAATAAATAGCTAAACCCCGATCGTCTTCAGTGCTTAATACATACACTCCACACACACACACACACACACACACACACACACACACACACACACACACACACACACACACACACACACACACACACACACACACACACACACACACACACACACACACACACACACACACACACACAAAGACAGCAGGAATGAGAAGCAGCAGATCAGAAATATCACTGGGTGAGTGACAAAACACAGACTGCAGCAGGGAGGGGCTTTCGAACAATGAGCAGGTCGCCAGGGAACCCTTTGACGATCCCTGTCAATCAATGCCTGTCCTGCCATGTTGTCATGGAAACAACAAAGAGGGAGATATCAAAAGCACACACAGACAAAAGACTGGCAGACACAGACATCTGTAAAAATCACAGGCGGCAAGTGGACGGTTTCGCAAACCATAAATGTAGAATATTAGTGATGAAACGTGGCAAACGTTAAGACTGAAATTATCCCCCCCAATCTCTTTTGAGGGGCTGCATCCATTCTGACAGGATGCTAAAATCTGAAGCGCGAGGAAGGAGAAATATCAAGAGCTACATATAAACTCTATCTGTTCAATCACCGCAACTGGAAGATGTGTGATTCTGACTGGCGGACAGATTAAGCTCTCTTCTCTCGCCCCGGACACGCATATGCGGAGCAACACCAGCAGGCAAGGGGCGGGCTCAGGAAGGGGCAGGGCTTGCGTGCCCGTCCCTGGCGGTTTGGTTTGCAGAGTGGGTGATGGCTGTGAGCAGGGCCATCTGCACGGGCGCCAAAGCGCCTGTCACTTTTGCTCGGGGACGTGCCGCCATCAAGGAGACAGGCGGCAGCGTGGCCAGGATAGCACTGCAGACTCACTGTCAGAAGCAGCAGCGATCAAGCCCCGCCACCAGCCACGCCAGATCACCGACAACACACACCGAGGAAGCAAGAATTAGCATCCGACCGAGTGTATCACTGAACTCCTTATACCTACACGTATGGTTAATACACTGCTAACAAAAACAGGGATCTTGAATATGTTAAGTACCAAAAAGGGTACTCTTCAGGTGTTGTACAGAGCCTTTTTAAAAATGCATACTGCACAAATGGACTGGCATTCACACATTATGGTGCTGCAAAGGAGGTGGTATCGAAGGTTTTTCATGTAGGCTAACAGAAATACTTTGGGGCGACAAGACCTTTATTTGATTCGAGATCAGAGCTCAAGTGTGCGCTTTGTTCTGCATCGCTCAATGAGAGAGTTCCTGAACGACGACCACAACTGAAGCACCCTTGGTTCCGATTTGTACCGTACACATAAAAAGATCAAAGAACACTACATGTCATTACAACTTTTGCAAATCGCAATCTGTGTTCAGGTTTGTGCGTTTAACATTCAAAAACAAAATGACCCCGACCAGAGCCGAGCGCGCGCAGAGTCCTGCTTTGCGGAACAGACGACGCGTTGATGTGTTGTTTTTGTGATGAGGAGACTGTGGTGAACGCCCTGTGTGCTGCCTCAACACAACACTCGCCTCGCGATGGGACAACATTGTCGACCTGAGCGCGGATCATCTCTCAAACGTTCTCCCTCACACGCGGCCTGACTTTGTGTACGGCTGGATTTTTGTAAACGATAACCAAAAGAAATACAACCAGCGGACACACGTCAGTATTTTGGCAAGGAGCAAAGCAGAAACATATCACTCCTTGTCTTTCTCCACCCTACACGTCTTCTCCCTTTGCTTTGCCTGAGAGTCTGCTGGTTGTTAAATCAATAAAACTCTCTGTCAGGCTCGCGGAGCTTCACCATTTGGCCGATGTCAAAGCCAAACAAACCAGATAAGAAAGGCAGAGAGGCGGTGAAACGAGGGAGAGGAAAAAGATGGGAATGAAACCAGTCAGTCTCCCCTCACCACCACCACCGCCTGCCCCATTTCTCCAACACCCCTCCTTCTATTTATTTACACACATTTCTTTATTTATTTGATGTGAGTTTGGGAAGAGGGGGCAATCACGGCAGTCATTTGCGGCACTAATGTCCAATCACAGGCCCCTTCACTCATGTGATTTAGGCAGTGTAGGAGTGGGTTCGCAGCAGAGAATGGAGATGGGGGGTAGGTGGCGGGTGAGGTGGGGGGGCAGAGGCCGTTTAGGCCGGCCCCTAATAGGAAACTGGCAGTCTTATTCCTTCCCCAGATTCTGTTTGTCACCCCGCTCTCCATTACGTGCCTCTCAACCCTGATGGCTTTGGACAGGAGCTGATCAAAAAGCCATCGCTTGACCTACACGCCGTGGCAGAACGAGACTCGCGCCCTGCACAGGGAGAGTGGGAGAGAGGGAGATGAGCTAGACGAGGAGGGGGGGAGAAGGAGGGGTGTATGTCAGTGTATGCGCGGAGAGGAGAATGAGGAGGGAGGTAGGGAGGGAGGGATGAGGAGGGGTGATAGCTCTCGGACCGGGACAAGAGGGCTGTAAATAAAATGACATTATTATTTCCTCTGTCCCGTCATGTAGAAAAGCCAATTATGGTAATGCTGCTGCCGGCGTGTCAGAGGGAATGCTGGGATGTGCTTCCCGTGAAGCGGCTAACATGAGAGCAATGCCCTGATCAGGAACACAGGCCTCAGTTTGACAAGAGACTATACAGATAGGGGGAAGAAGAGAGAGAGGGAGAAACAAGAGAGAGAAAGAGATATGAAGCCAATAACAAAGCAGCATCTGGGCCTTGTTTTCTTAACGCATAGTTATTAAGCTATCTGCAGGAGAAAATATATTTAGAAAAATGTACCCATAAGACCTGACAAAATGAAGTTTGTGGATCCACGGTCTGAAGTGTATTCTCACCATTTACTTGATATTACCCCGACAATATTTCATGCTCACATATTTAAAACATTTCAGTTGCGGGTTGATTTTGTGAAAAAAATCAACAAGCAACAAAAGAAACGCGAGAGGAGGCGTGCCGTACAGCATCTTATTGAAGTGCAGCTCCATGATGGGGAAATGATTGAGAAGCCCAAACTCAAGAAAAGCGATCAACCTGAAAAGTTCAGGAGTTCATGAATTATACTCTGTCACACCTCAAACTTTGACGAGATGAATTATGCAAAGACGCCGGATATTGAGGGTGAAGGCGATCATTTACTTTGGAAGCTAATTCATTCTCATCTCATCTCAGGCTTCTCCAGGTATCCCGTTCTTAAAAACCCCTCTGACGCTTGATAGGGGGGGCTCTCCTTAAAATAATTCCTCAGCTACCTTTCTCCCTTCACCCCGCCTCCATCACCCCTCCTTCTGTTCTCCTCCCACCCTCCTCCTCCTCTCTCCAGCCTTGCGCACATGCCCACATGGGCCCCTCCCGAGCGGAATAATGGGAGCATATGGCCTAGGCAGCACCTACACGGCCCTAAATAACTTTATTTTTTTACGGCCCCCCCCCCGCATTTCAAAACACTTCTAGCCTGAGTTGAGCTCAGCAAGACGGCGGCGGATGGGACATGTTGTTCTTGAGACACGTAGCTACATAATGGTGGAGTGAATGTGAAGAATTGCTGTGCAAACAGGATTAGTGGGGAAATTCTGTATTATTGATGTTCATTGAGTCCACCACAAGCCTTTCCGGTGATCGTTTGCACTGGTGGCTCCGTGCAAACACTCCGAGTCATTTTGAGTTACAGTTGCCCGGCTGCATGATGTAAAGTCGCAGCGCTGCTCTTTTAGAGAGCAGTTTGTTAGCGCGTTTTTGCTTTGCAAGCGGGATGGCGATGTCAGTTTGCCTGCCAGTCTGAGGTCTAAACCTCAACAACTACTGAGGTGGGACAGGGTCTTCCTGGACTCTGAGGGACTGTTCTGTTGTGGTTCAGGTACAATGCCTTCATCAGCTACTGCCGTTTGACGACCGTTTCGGGGAAGATATCGATCAGCTTCTCACGTTACAAGGCGCTTTGAATGAAGGTATCAGCTAAAATGTGCACACTACAGATTGAGGTGTGGGCATTACTGTTCTGTAAAGTGCGGTGGGGTCAGAGGTCAGGCAGGTAGCCAGTGCTAAGCTGATACAGGTCATGCTCTCATGTAAACATATCAATATGGCCCACAGACATCCTTCTATCTGACCTCCAGAGGACGATATATGGATTGATGGGGAGGCCTAGGTGCAAGTATTTGTGCATACGTTTGTGTACGGGCAGGTGTAAGATCCAAGAGGCATGTGGGCAGGTTTGAGTGTGTGTGTGTGAGTGTGGGTGAGTGAGAGAGAGTGAGTGTGAAAGGTGCTGCTGTTTTATTTATAGAGCGAGCGCTATTTATACCCAACTCAAAGATCAGTTCAGAGAAGCAGCTTGTGGGCCACAGCCAAGATCACTCTCCATTACCGTGCATGCACAAAACACAAGTCACACAATCAGACCAGAGATGGGGCTGCAAGCACAATCGTCTCTTTCTACACATGCGTGCAGCAACAACACGGGGAGACATTTACAGTATATCCAGCCAAGTGTTAGTTGGCGACGGGGTGGGTGGGGGGGTGGATGGGGGGAGGGGGGGGGGGTTGAGCCCACACTGACTGACTGAGTGTTCTTCATGGAGTACAGCAGGCTTTAACATGCTGACGGATCAATACAGTGAACCAGCGCCGATCGATTGCAATTCATCTGGCTTTTTTTTTTTCTTTTTAAATTTCATTCTCACCCACTCACACTGTGCTGCTGCTGTCCTGCGAGGCAATACATAAATAAACATGCACACGCGTGTGTGCATACACATGAGCGCACAAACACACACACACACACACCTGTGAGTGGCTGGAATGATTGCACCCTCCATGCAAACGCGGGTTCAATAAACCCGTATGGAATTTATTTATTTTTATTGAGCATATCAGCCCATCCTGGTCTTCTCTGCATAACAAGGCCTGTATAATTAAACCATAAATTTCAGTGCGCTCCTTTAATTACCACAGACAATGTCAGGAGGCAGCAGAGTAAACAAATGGCTTTGAAGTGAGCAAGAAAAAAAAAAGTGCTTCGACACAGCTATGGAGAAGCTGTTCATTTTGGTGGGGATGTTGTTGCACTTGAAAAGGATGAAATGTTCAAAAGAGTGTGTGTGTGTGTGTGTGTGTGTGTGCATGGGGAGTACAGTATGTGTTTTCTTTTCCCTCCTGTCTTTTCTAAGAATGCTTTTGAGGGATGCAGGTTCGCGAGTGTATCGCTGCGAGCGTGACAACGTGCAAATATGTATATTTGGATGAGCGCGGCACGCCTGCGACAACTAATGAAGTGCGTTAGGAAGAGTGTGTGTTTGCCTGTGTGTGTAAGGATTTGTTTTTCCTGAACATACGGGGGTGCGTTTGTTTCTTTATGTAATGTAGTGGGAGCCAGGGGTTCTCGTCCCTCTTGACCATGACCGGAGACATCTGCAGAGCTGTGCGTCCTATACAGTGTATATGTGCTTGTGTGTGCACGTGTATTGTGTGTGCGTGTACGCTTTAGGTCAATGTCAACACACAGACCTGCTTCCCAGCAGCTTAGCTAATTACACAAGAGCCCTGAAGGCCACTTAGAACAGGTTAGCTAATTAACAAACAGGCTGATTGCAGATTAATTGAGAGGTGTTCCTAATCTTCACCCCTAAACGCAATGACAAATGCTAACTGGCTCTAATTAGGCCGGTACGGAGAGTCGAGAGTGGAGGTTGTATTTACAGTTAGCGTCGCTCATATGGACGTGTGGCGTACATCCTGCTGCCTTTTATAGATCTGCCAAGCAAGTAAAACTCCAGTGAAACTACTCGGATGCAAAGATGTGAACGGGACCGTTTCATCAGCAGCCCTGTTTAGGCTGCTCCCAGTCTAAACAGCCGAGGTGTGTATTTTTAAATGTATTTTAAATGAGTGTGCTAATTAGCTCTTTGGTATTCCTATAATTCTTATTATTATCAGTTTTGGTGAATTATTCGATTTATTGCTTGTAAGTTTAGCTATTCAGGCTATCATATTTGTTTACTTTTACTTTACTTTTGCACTGCTTCCAATATCAACATAACACTTATCATGATTGCTTATGTACTGTAATTACTATTATGAGTCCTCTCAGTTGGAACTCTTTATTATATTATATCTACAGTCAACATTTCAGCAATCTCCCTGTCTAAGCTCCGAGCTACCTATGCTGATAATACCCTGCAATTTCTTTGAAAACGCCCCCTCACATGTTCACTAAATGCAGTGTTAAGACTATAATGTTTGCAGTTGACCTTTCAATATGTGTGTGCGTGTGTGTGTGTGTGCGTGCGTTAAGGTCCGCTCCGACATGAATGGTGTGCGTAGATCATGAAACCTGAAACGGCTGCAACACAATGGGTTACGGTGGATTACAACGACAAAATGAGGAGAAATGGGCCCCTCAGCAGGGATCTGAACCAGCACCCATCTGTGTGACGCTGACCTGCCAATAGAAAATATGCCCCCACCCCCCCTTCCCCTCCACACACACACACACACACACACACACACACACACACACACACACACACACACACACACACACACACACACACACACACACACACACACACACACAGTCAATCTTGCAATTTTCACAGCCACTAAAACTACTCCCAGAGGCCCAACTTCTTCCAACTTCCATCTGCCTGGATTCATTTATCATACAGCTCCCCTGTCTATCACACACACCTGTGCCTTTTAAGTCCCCCCCCCTGAACAAACACACACACTCTCAAATTCCACCTGGCCCTTTTCAACCTCTGACCCCACCCTCACCCCAGTCTCCCTCCCTCCTATAATCCTTCCCTCCATCCGTCGACTCCTTCTCTTCCTTCTGTCTCCTACAACACCTGCGCTTTTAAATCCCCACATCAGGACGGGTCGCTTTACCTGAACACACACATTGCCTGTAAAACACACACGCTGGCACATACACCCATGCAAGCACCCTCACCCTAATCCCAGGGAACACACACAAACATGCACAAGTATGTACAAACACACACACACACACACACTGTCCCTGACGAGACAACAGCCAGCAGCAGCTGCTTCCATCGCCTAGCAACGGCCAGCCTGATAGATGACCCAACGATGGATAATTACCGTAAATCACCACAGCTCACACACTAAAGGAGAGAGAGGGGCGAGAGAGCTTGAGGAAGACTGAGAAGAAAGAGACAGAGAGACAGAGAGAGAGAGAGAGAGAGAGAGCGAGAGAGCGAGAGAGCGAGAGAGAGAGAGAGACTGATCATGTGTGCACTAATGCACCTTGATGATTATAAATTCATCTGCCTTTTAAAGCGCACACACAATATTAGAGATGCAGACCCAACACATGTATGCACAATTCTTCCACTCACAAAATGAACCTGCATATATCTGCATGGACACGTCTGCGTAAACACAAATGTGCGTGTACACTTTGTTGCGTTTGCAACACTCAGCTGCGCGCACACACACGTTGTCGCTGTAATCTGAAACCGCAGGCTCCGCCTCCCTACAGAGTCACAGATTCACCTCTTTTACACAGCAGCACCAATCAAAGGCCAAGCGGTGCTGGAGGGTGGGTCTAAACGCTGAATGGCACACTGAAAAAAATGAATTGATGTCTTGACAACATAGTATTGATTTTTGGTCAGCGTAATATATGATGATGTTAAACAGGCTGCACCTGAAAGTTCCCCTGAATATGACTTCTTGTATTGAAGTAAAAAGAAGTCATAACTTAAATTGATTCCTAATAACGTGTCGTTAATCTTCTAGCCCTCCGCTGACGATGGTAGAACACATTTGCATGTCGTGCCCGACTGACACGCACGCAGTCTGCGTTCCATGTATTCTTAATCTAGCAAACATGATAAACTACCTCCAGAAGTTTTCAAATAAGTGCACTCCGGACAAAGTTTACTCCAAATTATCAACAGATCTTCAATATGCACACGCAGCTGCTCCATTTACTTCCCCTTCATTTTCTGCTCTCCCAGACATGCAAGCTGTCCCTCTCTTTCCCTTCTTTCTTTCCTCGCTCACCCCCACCTCCCTCCATTCCTCCCTCCCTCCCTCCCTCCCTCCCTGTGCGAGTCCTGGCTGCTGCAGACATTTGATCTGGCTGCCTTGTGATAGATTGACAGGTAATGAGGAGGTTGAAGGGGCGTTGGAGACAGGAGCAGGTGTTCAGCACAGTCTTTTTGGCCGGCACTAAGCTGCCATGTCCTTCACTGCTGCACCGCACCACTCCGCTTCCACCCTCCTTCTTTCCTTCCTTCTTTCTTCCCCCCCCCCCCTCCTTTCTCTTCGTGAGAGAAGAGGACTATGCAATCCATCACTCGGTGACACGGTTGGACATGGCCTGTCTTTATATGGGGAAAAACGCATGGGCTGTGGAAATAAATAGAGGAACGAACATTGAGTCCCGGGCTGGCAGCAGCAAACTAGGCCTCGGACTGATCGAAGAGAGGATGAGACTGATTTGGAGCATCCTGTGTAGAGGAGACAGATATGTTTTTGTTTTTTTTAAAGACGTCTTCTATCATGCTAAAAAGATGCTATTATTATGTTTATCCCCCCAAAATGTACCCTTGGCAGGTTAGGAACGCCTCTGAAACAGCATTTCAATCATCACGCAAACTCTAGAAAGCCAAACTAATGATATTCCTTTCGATTTAGCAGCTCTGCTAGAAAGGCGATGCAGGCTTCATCGCAGGATTTACACACTTAAGTTTGTGAGTAAATCCTCCCACACCACCCCGAGGTGCGTTTTCTGGTCAGCCACCTGAAATAAAAACATCACGAAACACAGGCATATTGACCTGCTTTAGTCAGGCAGAAATCTGAGCTACATCACAGCAGCGGTGGGCTGAGCTCCAACATCAAACATACAGTACGTATCGGTCTGACGCTACACCTATCTTGAGTCATTCTACACTTTGACCTGTTTCAATCCTGCTGACATAGCGAAGCACCGCTGTGCATCACACTGCCCCTCACAAACTAAGGAGGAGGCAAGTGCAGAGAGGAGGAGGAGGAGGAGGAGGAGGAAGACAAAGCAGAAATCTGAGGATGTGGAGAAGTAAAGACAAGCTGAATCAGAATATGGGGTACGAGTGGTTTTAAATGTGCAGTAAACTTCACCGGCTTTGGTTCTAAGTGAGGGTGAATTGTTGCTTTGCTGTATTTTTGCATTGTTTTGGTTGCAGTTTATGGATGCACCGATACCTATACTGATATCGGCCCAATACTGACATAAACAGCTGGATTGGGTATCAGTGAGAATATGCTGATACCTAAAGCCCAGGTGTCGGAAAGAGAAAGTTGGATCGGTGCATCCCTATCGCATGTATGTGTAAAAATATCAAGCAAAGCTAAATGTATGGACACACATCACAACCTGTAAATCACGACATGTTTAACCCAATACGACTAGAACTTGCTGAGGTTGGCCTTGGTGATTTTTGATCGCAACTAAATTCCACTGAACTTTCTCTCCGTCGAACGTCTGTGTGACATATGGCAATGGGCTGAGGTGGAAACCAACGGCTCTGCTAAAGCTACGACTGTAGCTTATAGGAAAAAAAACACCTTTTTAACGCAGCAGGGCTGGAGTTTGTGTTGTTGCCATAGGAGCCAGAGGACAGACACAGCGGGGGGGGGGGGACAAGGCTTGAGCCTGTAAATCCACCCCTCCAGTTTATTACCCAACATTAAAGGACATGTCACCCTCCTAAATCAGGAGGCCGAGAGGAGACAGCGGGCCTAAAACAGGGAGCATTTGCATGTTCCCTCAAACATTCCTGAGAGGTGAACAAACCGCTCGACCACCTACCGACCACTTTTATCAACATCGGAGTTCAAACCATTTCAGATTCAGCACTGCGTGATGGATGCCATCAGCTTGCTGTCACAAAGGACACTATCTGGAGCAAAAGTGAGGGTTTGGATAAGAAGTGAACCTCGTGTGTCCCGTTATCTCGGGTTTGTTTCCTCCGAACGGATTTAAACATCCAGCGCCTGGTCAGACGTCTGACCAGCTTTCCCAGTTATTCATAGCTGTAAAAAAATAAGAAAAGCTTCACCTGGACAGTCTTAGACAGTTTAATTATTTCAAATAACGCCAGATAAGAGTGTGTAGAATTAAAGAGGAAGCCACCGAGCTTAAAATTAGCAGTTCCCAATTGTCACCCTACTCAAAGAGAACCTGTTTTCTGAAAAAAAAAAAAAAAAAAAAAAAACGTCATTGACGTGCAATCACATTCAAACACACTCGCCTGTCAGTTTAAAACTCTCCTACACTCACACACACACACTCGCACTCGCACACACACTCGCACACATAGACCTAACGTTGTCCAACACACAAACAGACACTCTCACGTGCACACTTTTTAAGCCCTCGCCTGGCATCAACTGTCACACAACCTGTCTCGGAGAACTAAGCAGAGACAGACGCTGTCAACTTAGAGTGCCTCAAATGCCCACATCCAGCAAGGCAGAGGAGAAATCAAGCCTGTCTCCCAGTATAATTTGCACTAATCCTTCATGGGAGATAGTAAAGTCTCCGGCATATCTGCCTAATAGCATCAGTCACCGGCAGGTTCTAATCTCATATTTAGACCCATTTCCATCACGGACTGACGACAAAAGCACCAGCACAAAGTGTGATTACCTTCTTGTTTTTTTTTTACATTTCTGCATGACTTGACTCCTGATAGTGGTGGTGGTGGGGGGAGGATTTTAAAACCACGAGAAACAAAAACTTTGAGGTTCTTTTCTTAGTGGAGGAAGAAGAAAGTCATTTCAGGCAACTACAGAAGACAGGTCGACAGATGGGATAAAAAAAAAAAAGCAGAAGTAAAGTAAGTGGCGAACTGTATCGGGAGGTAAAGAGAGTGAAAACCTTTCAGTCAAGAGCCTGCACACACTCAAACACTCACTTCGCGTGCACATTCACACACCCTTGTGCGCGCACGCCCTCGCACACACACACACACACACACACTCGCCTTTTCAAAGCGTTTTACAACCTGTGGTGTTTGTCCTGCTCTGCTGGCTGCTTTACCACGTGCATTTGAATGCCGACCGGAGTGCATCCCTCTCTTTCAGACAGCGCCATAAAAGACGACACACACAATGAGAGCTCTTTTCAGCCGAGTGGGGCTGCCTGGGGGCAGGGAAGCACCTCCAAAACCGCCACAGCACTTCAGCTCTCAGGGCACAATGAGGTGCTGAGCCCTTGATGCATAATAAGAGATTATTCATAAAGGTGACAAACAGAACAGAAACAAACTATACAACGTGTTTGGGATGAAAAGTCCTTTAGTTGCAGCTTTTTTTCCTCTACAGAGAGTGTGGTGCCTGCGTGTGCATGTGTGTGTGTGTGTGTGCGTGCGTGTTTGTGTGTGTCTCTGAGGGTGACCTGGCGATAGACAAAAAGAAGGGGGAGGTAGCGCAAGGATCCTAATGAAGACGTAAATCAGAGTCCGATGAGAACAGGCTACGAAGGAGGATCACATCACCGGAGATCAATGCAGACAGCTACACGCACACGCACACACACACACACACACACACACACACACACACACACACACACACACTGACAAGAATAAAGACGAGAAACAGTCAGACGCAAGCACATGCCAGAATCCCCAAGTGAAGCAGACTTATGAAGGTACAAGCGAGTACATGAGCATAAACACACACACACACACTCTCATCTACAATCTATTAAAGTTCCTCCACGCTGACCCCCCCCCCCCCTTCCAGAACCCACCCACATGGGCTCAGGAGTCCCACCTCCTTGTTCAATCCCGCTCGTCTGAATAATATCGGCCGTGATGAATGGCGCCATAACTCTGATATCCACAATCAATCTCTGCTTTAAAGACACATCCATCTTCTGTAATGCTGACTGTGGGGGTAATGGGGGGGGGGGGGTAGGGGAGTGGTAGAAGGGTGCTCGCCTGACCTCCTAGTAGGGCGGCGTATGGGGGAGAGAGGGGCTCAAGGGTGCCAATGGAGAAAGGAAGGGGTAGTTGGGGGGGTTGTGGGGCACTGAGTGATGTCTGTCAGCTCACATCTGGCCGCAAAAATAAATGAGGCTTATGAAGACAAATGAAAAGGGGCCGTCTTCCCGGTCCCCCATCTCCCTGACACACACACACACACACACTCGCACGTAGACACACCAAAATGCCCATGGAGGACAGAGGAGGGAGGTGCACACACAAAGAGGAGCTGAATGGGAGAGGTGGGAAGAAATAGAGCCCGGCTTCTCTGCATCTCGGAGCTCTACTCCTCTCATATAAACCCTATAAACACTGTTCAACGTACGTTTAGCGTCAGCATGAGCCGAGTTGTGGCCGAGTGCCAGAAATTGTGCTCCGGAGCTCCGGCAGGACTGTGTGAAAGTGCTTGTTTCATTGTGCTTTGGCTAAACTTGGCTGCCCGTTACAATCAATGAAGAGCTTTTACTGCTCAAGAGCATTTACTCAACAGGAGCAAAAAAAAAAAAAAAAAAAAAGGAAAACAAAGATATCAAAATGGCCACTGTGACTGAAACTCTCCGCCCTGAACTCAAACCGATGGCTGTGTTCACGGAGGAGGGGGGCGGGGAGGTATTTAGTGGGCTGGGGGGGGGGGGGGGTTCAAGAGTGAACTATCCGTGAACCTGTTAGATGGGTCACCCCTCAGTGACACGGCCACTGAATATTCTTCTTAATGATGTGCCACGTCTTTTAACCCCCGCAGACAAAGCAAGGAAACATTATACTGTCAGGAGGTCTCCCCCACTACCTCTTTTTTTCCTCCTTTTCCCCTCACTCACTCTCTCCATCTCTGTCTGCCCGCCACCTTGTGCTGCCCCGAGTTGGATTTTTAATTATTAAACAGTGATATTCACCCAACGTTTTACAGCCGCGCTGGCAACATACTGTTTTGGTGTTAGAAATGTCGTTGCCATTAACTTCATTTTAAAAGATATAAAACTTGTATTTGTTCACCGTGATAAGATGTGCAGTGCTGGCTACCACACTGGCCTGGAATTACATGATTTCTTTCAGATATATTTCACAATAAATTCATGCCGATTTGACTCGATCTCTTCTAATTTCGTCGCATTCGCTCAAAAGCAAAGCGCTGCTAACTAAGACGTCGCCACGAGGCGGACAAACAAGGCCTTCTTTACTGCCACCAAACACAGGCCAAGAGGCAGATTACAGTGTTCTTAAAGTCTAATCTGGCCATGGTGGAGGAGGGGAAGGGCACCCAGGTGAGAGGGTTTATTGATTCTGCAAGTGGCTGGGATGGAGCTCGCCCCAGCAGGGGCCAACGGTGGGGGTGGACGAGGGTGTTCGGATGAAAGGTGAGCCGATGATGGATGAGAGGAAGCTGGAAATGGAGTGCGAGGTAAGACATTCAAACAAAAAAGTTGCGGATAGGCATGCCATGACAGGACTGACAGTTTACCATTGTAACTGACACATGGGCTACAACAGGCGTTCCTCCGTACAAGCTGTTCTGCAACGTAATGCGTTTCTTAACCGGGCCGCGAGTGTTCAGTGCCGTGACCCCGCAGACCTCCGACTGGGGCCCGGCCAGCCGAGAAAGCAGTAATCTCTCTGTCAAACAACTCTTCAGTAGCAGGTATAATGTGTGTGTGTGTGTGTGTGTGTGTGTGTGTGTGTGTGTGTGTGTGTGTGTGTGTGTGTGTGTGCATATACATGTTTCCAGGCCACTAGGAGATCAAAGGTATAAAAGCAAAGCAAACTAGATCAAAGCAAACTAAGTAAAGAACAATAAGGGGAGAGTGCTATACACTATAGTGTTTAGCACTCTCCCCTTATTGTTCATTACTTATAAATATGGTTACAATAATAATTTAAACCAGTTTAACCAGATCAGCAACAGCAAGACAACCTATTACCCATGAGGAGCACAACATACACACACACACACACACACACAAATGTCAATCCATTAATCCAAGTGGCACGGTAAAAGCACCAAAACATTCGTCCTGAAGTGTTATTAATGCCGTGATTCACTGATGAATTCATGAATGACGATCAAAAAATTCTGTGTAGGTTGTTGAACTGTTAGCTTGAAGTCATTTAAATGCTTTCTTAATGTGATTTATTCTTTCAGATTTTTCTTTAAAACACAAACTGGCTTTCATGTACAGCAAGTGCATGCATTCAGTGGAGCAACACCGCATACATAAACACACTATACACGCAAACGCACACACGCACACACACGGCGGCTGTGTGTGAGTACAGGGAAGACAGAAAACATTACAGAGCCCTTTTTTTGGCACCAAGCAAAGCGAGCAGGGAGGGTGGAGGTGGTCAGAGGGGTGGGAGGGTGGTGGGGGGGGGGGCCGGGAGGAGAGAAAACGAGGAGGAGAGTGAGCGGCGGGGGCGGGCTGAGGGAGTAGAGATGAGGGAGGGAGGGAGCGAGGGAAGGAGGGAGGGTTGAGCGTTGGAATGAACTCTCTCAGGCTTTGTGGTGCACGTTTCCCAAGGCCCCCGCCTGGCCCCTTTGATAAATGACACATGTCATTCTGTCAGCTTGTGACACTGCAGCTGGGAGGCCCTGTGATGTATGGCTCTG
Organism: Melanostigma gelatinosum; assembly: GCF_949748355.1. Classification (NCBI taxonomy): domain Eukaryota; kingdom Metazoa; phylum Chordata; class Actinopteri; order Perciformes; family Zoarcidae; genus Melanostigma; species Melanostigma gelatinosum. Next base: position 19,648,279 of record NC_136642.1, on the reverse strand, counting down.
CTGAAAAAGGAAATCAACTTTTTTCCCTTCTCTCTCTCCCCCCCTCTGTTTCTGTCTCCCTCTCTCTTCCCTTCTTCCTCCCTCCCTCCTTCCCTCGGCCCAGGCTGAGTGCATGGCCTTTTTATATGAGGATTTAGGTTTCCTCTGGTTCAGTAAGCGCCCACCTCCTCCACCCGCCCCACCCTTACAGCGATAGACAGGCATGCAGCCAGGTTGCGGCTGGTTTGTTCTGTCGTACACACACACACACACACACACACACACATGCACACACTCACAGTGACACAGCTATTATGATGGTGTACAAAGCCGTAACCCGAGGAAAAAGGGGGCAACGCCACCTTGGAGGTGGATCCAGGATTTATGGCTGAAAGCCGAGGAAGTAAACAAAGTATGCACTTTTTAAGTAGGCAGGGGGAGGGGGCAGGTGGAGGGGGCGAGGGGGGGGGGGGGGGGGAGATTCCGGTTGGGCAGGATGGCTGGTGTCTCCCACTGGGTCATCTGTCATCCATGTGTCTGACTGGAGGACAGGCACACACAACTCTGGAAACATTGTGCGTATACACACTCTCCCACAGGAACTGGGATGAACTCAGAAAAGTATGCTCCACGCACACGCACGGGCACATACTGTACAGATGCAGGCAGATACATATTCACACTCGAAAAGAGATTTCAGAGCAAATACCCGCACGATCAATCTTCAGACGGTGGGAAAAAAAACCCGCAAACAAAGACGCGATGATATTTTATTTCACAGGGCAAATGAATCTAGCCAATGAGCTGCTCCCGCGAGGCCTGCCCTAACCCTCCCTTCCTGGCAGATTAGCCTATCACGGCATCCCATTGACCCCTCCACTCCATGCGCCGCCCACGCAATGGGTGAGCCAGCACAGAGAAGTCAAATCTCTCTCTTTCCCTTTTTTCTTCGTCAGCATACACACTTTCTTACTCTCTCCCCTCTCTAATCGTATCCTGGCTCTTTCACTTCCTCACTCTACCCTCTCCCTCTCCCTCTCTCTCTCTCTCCCTCTCCACACCCCCTCCTCCCTCTCGTTTCTCTCTCTACGGCTGACCTGTTATCAGCGCTCTGGAGATTTAACAGCCAAAAAAAACAGCCGAGCGTGAGTCAGGCGTGACGGAGGGACGTTTCCCAGTGTCGCCTCTCAATCTTTATGTGATCTCACACACACACACACACACACACACACACACACACACACACTTCACACACCACTACAAGACAAACACATTGATTTGGAATCAAGCAAATGTCCAAATATCACCGCCGGCGGTTTACTCAGTGCGGCCCGGTAGAATCACGATGAGGTGATGGATGTGTTGGTATGAAATCACAGGAATGAGGAACAGGATCCAGACCATTCAGCAGAGCTGCACACACACACACTAATGAGTAAGAGTTCATGATGTGTTGCTATGGGGACCAGGGCTACTTTGACTAAAGGAGAGCAAAAGTGCGAGAGACACAGAAAGACACAGGGAGCAGAGCATGAAACGGTAGGAGAAGTTGGTGAGGATCCAAGAGACAAAAGAAGGAAAAGAAAGAGTACGGTCAGACGTATTAATGCATGTGCTCCCCAATATTTATCATTTATTAAAAGATGACCCACGGGTCTATTATGACGGACGGACTACACTGTTGTCTAAGGTAAACTCCTTTAACTGTTTATAATAGTGATGCATTCTGCTTGGATTGAACAACAAGGCGTCAATATTTTAGTGGTATTATTAATATCGTGTCGATTATTATTGGCTTAGAGCATTTTAGTATCATGTAATTCTGGTTCAAATAGAAAATATTTGGAATTTTTGGAGGCGTGAAAATTGCCAAATTAACACCATGCAACATTATAAATCATTATAAATCATTATAAATCCCAGCACCAAAACATTGATACCCGCTGTAACAGAATTGAGTGTGTTTGAAATCGAATGTAATGTCGGCCGAGGAAGAGAGAAACTGAGCCAGAGAGAGAGGAAGAGATCAAACCAAAGCACGTAAAGAAAGGCAGCAATAGCCTGCACTGCGACCACCTGGGGGTCACGACCTGCCTTCGACCCCTTCAGATGTGCACTCTGGCCAGTATAAGGGGGGAGGGGCATGAGGGGAGGGGGGGGGGCGGGAAAACAAGGCATCATTAGGAGTGAGTGATGAGCGGTGGCCATGTCTGACTGCAGGCTAGAGCCCTGCTGCAGGACCGAACACTGCATTTATAAATGCCAGGAGGCCTTCACAAACGCTGTCAGCATGCACCAGTGCAACAACTGTGTGAATGCGAGTGTGGTTAGAAGGGGGGGGGGGGGGGGGGGCGGGGGGAGCCACCATTGGTATGAGCCCCCCACCCCTGTTAACAAGCTGCCTCTGTGACCCACAGGATATCGCTATACACATGTAGACAACAAACACATTGAGGACACGCAGCGCCGCCGCCGCTGGACGAGCATTCCCACCGCTAACGTCCATCGACATGAACAGTGTCGCCACTGTAGCCATTTTGTTTTTGTTTAGTCTCCTTTTCGGTGTGAGCAGGTTTGATTTTTTCTCTTTTAATCACAGCTGGAGGAGAGGAAGAACGAGGTACGAAGGAAGTGATATGACAAGAGGGGCACTGTGTGTGCGGAAGCAGGCTCCTGGGAGTGTGTTGTTGTATGTGTGTGTGTGTGTGTGTGTGCGTGTGTAAGAAGGCAGCAGTGTTGGACTCCAAGGTCAACCGATAAACACAACATTCACAAGTCGAGGAGGAGGAAGGTGGAGAACCGGCAACCACCCATTTACCCAAATTCCTCCGATCCTAGTCGAGCATTCGCCTCAATTAATCACTGGAATTGTTACACCATGGTAATACCAAAAACAATCTCCATGATCACACGCACAAACAAAATTTCAAATTGCTATCATCCATCTCACCTGCCCCCGTTAAAGGCTCGGGGAGGGGCAGTGGCGGATGGGTGAACCATTCATTGGCCTCCCCTCTCCCTCCCTCCGTTCTAAAGGCCCGGCCGGTGAAACGATGGTGAGAAATTAACGGCAGGCAGCTGAACAAGTAAAGGCGCCGGGGCGAGGGGATCAATGCGCGGCAGCCGCGGCGGGAGCAGCTATGTAAAACACTTGCCTTAAGTCAGCCGCATCCGGTTAATATTTAATCCCTCCATCCATCTCCACAAAGAGCGTTTCCCTTTTAGCTTTAGCTGCCGTTTACTTTGATTACACACAACCGTTTGGGCTGGCTGGCTGGGGGGGGGGGGGGGGGAGGGAGTAGGGGGTGATAAGAGAGCACGGTGGGTGATTTGCATGTGGATGGAAAATATTCTCGGGTTTGATAATCGCTCGGAGCGGTCGAGTGCCAGTGCGAGACAGAAGACGAAGAAGAAAGACTTGAATAGAGAAAGAGGGAGAAGAGGTTGAGAAGTAAAAGAACAGAAAAAAAGAAAGGTGATGCGGAATGAAAACGAATTGCACTCGGAGGGGTTGCCTTATTTAAAACAAGAGGAATGCAAATAAAGCAGGAGGAGCCAAATAACAGTGATATTATCTTCCGCGGTTATTTTCTGTGGCAAACGATTTCTAGGGAGGAAATCCAAAACTGTAACTCCCAAGTGAACATGCAAATCCATCTGTGTATTCCTGCGGAGCCTTCTGCGCTCGCTCTCATGTTGCTTTCTCCGCGTTGCTGTTTTTGCGTCCTCCTCTCTGCCGATTGAAGCCGCTCGTGTTTATCCTGCACCGCCACAGAAAGCGGCATTTATTACGGAAACCGAGTAATAACTACAGTGTCAACAGCGTAGCGCATGAGCATGTAATAACTTTAAAATTCATAGAAACTCATGTGCATGTAAGGGTAAATGATATGGTGTATAAGTACAAATAAAAGGTATGTAGCACTAATCTTTACAGTATGTCTCCCGCTTTATTACTCACACACTTTGGCCAACTGAATCATGGTCTCATACACATGATGCTTTCTATTACATTCTAATAATTAAAAGGGGAAATTAAACTGCATGCCACTGCACTGATTTAAACCCCGAAAAATTGAGAAAATATGTCAAATGGAGAACACACACGCATGAATTTCCTTCTTTCTTTTTTTTTCTCCTCGCTGCAAAGCCAGAAGCCTGCCGACCCCAAAATGTGTTTGTCAGCCAGCGGGTTTACTGGAAGGGAGCCTTGGAGATGGGCAATGGCAACTGTTCATTTTCTCACTCATTGACCTTGACTCCCCACTTTACGATGTGGACTAAAAGTGGCCCTCTATTAGCCAACAGCATGAGTAACAGAGGATCCAGGGAGTCAGAATCACTCTGCAGCCGCTGTTTTGCAAAAAGTGAACACAACACCACACACTGTGCACCAATGCACCCGGACTAGGGATGTGACGAAGGGGCTTTTTTTAACCTGTAAAGTGGAGCAAAACACCACATTGCTGGCTGATCTAAATCTTCAGAACTGAGGGTTACTTAAAAGGCAGAAACAATCCAATGGAAGCGTCGCACACTGAAGTTAAATCAGCATTTTTACCAATGCGTGTGCGTCATCGCATCTCTCCGGAGAGACAGATTCAAACAGTAGATCACAGTTTGTGACGCTACAAATGGACAAAGTTGGACAACCCCCACCCGTCCAGCTACGGACACGTCACCGTGATCGCTAACACGCCGAGCTATCGATGAGCGAGCCGCTACGCTGCCGCTTCGAAAGGGGGAAGAGAACCGGCTGCAGGGCCTCTGCCAACACTGGCAAGGGTAAAGTGTTATTTCGCTGGTACGCCGACAGCTGGACAAGCGGGTGGGAGGGTTGGGGGTTGGGGGGGTATGGATGCAGGGACGTGTGTGTGAGTTGGGAGGGGCATTCGGCCGGCCGGGCAGTAATTCTTAATTGACACCTGTCAGCATAATGCCGGCAGTCACAGCTGTTGCAGGAGAATTTGTCCATCGTCCCGTTCATCTGTCAGCTCTAATACCCGTCCTAAAAGCTGCCCCCACCCCAAAATCATCCCACTACGTTGCCATCCGTCCACCCACATAGACCCCCACCTACTAACACCATCTTCTTCGATGCTGCTGTTGGACTAAACATTGGCGCCCGCTGCCATCATCGAGCATCTCCTCTTCCTGTCTTCCTTCATGGCCAAAGCCAAAACAGACCTATTTCATTACATTGCTCTGCGCATTCAAACCATGTTGAAATGATTAAGTATTTGGCTCAAAAAAAAAGAGAATGCACACTTAAAGTCTTTCACCCGTTCCCTCATTTGTTTCCCTTTCAGATTTTCATTTCCCCGACGATCACCACCTAACTTTGTCCGATGAGGTACAACCGGCTGGGGAAAGAAAGGAGCACAGACTTAAAAATAAAAAGCTTCTTCTTCTTTCATCCCCCTCCCTCCCTCCCTCCCTCCCTCCCTCCTCTACCACCAACACTTCTCTCTCTTTTGTCTTTGTCTTTTGAGTGGCAAAGAACAGTTATTTATCCAGAGGAGAGAGAAGAAGAAGAAGTGAGATGAGAAACATGCTGGAGAGGGGAAATGAGCAAGAAATGAGAGAGGAGAGAGATGAGAGGTACGTGAAAGAGACGGAGAGCGAGGGAGGTAAAGAAGTAAAGAGGAGGAGAGGGAGGAGTGAGCAGGGGTTGGGTGTCCCTGGATAGGGCTTTTTGCTCTTCTGTAGTGGGCCCATCTCATTTGTCTTGTTTGTTTGTTGGCATCAAAGAGCTGCCTCTCACTCCCCCTGCTAACTGATGTAATGAGTGGGTAAGCTACATGGTTTTTTTTCCCTGCGCCGAGGAATTCAAATACTTATTAGACAAAATATTCTGTAATTGCTCATCTTTTATTGATAGAAGTAACATGTTAAATTTGGCTCTCGCAGACTTTCCCATAGCCTCTCGAGGAGGCACGGCACTGATCAAGAGAGCAAATTTACCCTCGACAAATGTAATACTTTACTTAAGAAAATTTGAGATGTCAATTTTTGCAGCCTAAATGTTGCACGACTACTTCTCTTGAACGCTTCCCCTCTTATCTTCCTCATGTCTCAAATTATGAGCCGGAGCAACAAAAAAATAGAAGAAGAAAAAATAAATAAAACAACATATGAACAATTTCTCATTAATGAGCTCTCCACTCTGGAGCCTGAACAAAATGTAATTACTCAGCACAACACACATATTACATAGTAATTAAGCACACTCAACAAAGAGCTGATAACCGCCGTTCATCAAAGCTTTGAGTCCAATCTGAATTACACCAAAGTAAAAAAACGAAAAAGATAACAGTTTGTTATGCTGCTGGAACATTGAAAAATGAGAAAGAAAATGATGTATTTGGGGAAATTGTTTTTCTGTGGCAGTCAGGAGTAAGACTGCTTGTCAGCCCAGTCCCAGAGGGCTGCTTTCTCTCTGTTTCAGACTTGATTTTCTCAGACTTGGATTTTTTTTTTTTTCTTCTTTTTTTGGATCCCATGACTTGCTGCTGTTTTTATGTGCTGCAAGGCAGGCAACAAAGCACATCTGGCTGCTTTAATGATATGATTTCCCATCATACTAAGCCACCTCCATTATGACCTCCCACAGAGACATGCTGGCTGCACTTAAGCATTAGGTGTGCATGTGTGTGTGTGTGTATCTGTCTGTCTGTCAGTCTGACTGTCTGTGTTTAGAGGTTGACGGTGTGTGTGTGTGTGTGTGTGTGTAAAGAGCAGCGAGGGCAAAACACTGCTAGTGATGGTAGCAGCGTGCCCTGAGGGCAGCTTTAGTTGAGAATGTCCCGGAAAGAATCACAAAGAAAGAAAGAGAAAGACACAAGCAGAGTAATATCGTTATGGTGTGAAATATATCCTTATCTACGTGAACAGAAAAAGCTTAAAGCTTAACGCGTGTTTAAACCTTGCTAATACCTTCCATTTTACGTATTGACCGATTATCAATACTAAGAAAAAACATCTCATGTGGATCTTGAAGCTGTTTTATCAAATGTGAACGTGAGGATTTGCCAGGATAATAAACGTAGCGAATGCAAGTAACTGAGAAACTAACAGCACACGCACACAAACACAGGGGCACTTGTGGTGACTCGAGGCATTAGAGGAGCGAGCTGAGCATGTTTGACCTTTGACTGCCTCAAATCCCTGATGTCAATTTAACTAATAGTTTCAGAGGGTGGCGCAGGAGCAAAAGTGGCTATCGACGAGGTCGATCGATGCCACCTGCTAACGACACCACCGCTCCAATTAGCGTAACCTCTAGCCGAGTCCGACCGCCAAACACACACACGCTAGAGGGAAATGCCCAGGAAACACAGCGCACAACTGAAGGAGGGGGATAAAAGTGGCCGCTGCGGATCAATACGTGTCCCTGCTCTGTCTGCTACCCCTCGTTTAGACCGGGAGAGCGGAACAGATATGACGGTCAGAAGTGAGAGATATGTGGAGCTGCTGCTGGAGGTTGTTTTTGGCGCTCCGAGGAGGGGATCTGAAGGCGGGCCTTGCTAAGGAGGATGACTAACGTGCCGCGGTTACGTTACACTCGTTCAAGTTATTCATTCCAGGAAAGCTAACACTGGTCAGTGCTAAACTACACACACACACACACACACACACACACGCTCTTTTCGCCTCTGTCTCTACCCCCCCACCCTCTCTCCAACTCACACACACACACACACACACACACACACTGACTTCTAACATAAACTTCTCATTTCTCAGAAGCCGTGGAGCCTTTAAGCCATCGGAAGTTATAAGCCCGCTCCAACTTTCAGGCCACAAGACACGAGTTCCTTCACTGAAAATCAACTCCTTTTTTTGTTGATCAAAACAAGATCAAAACAAGACTGTTGTAATTCTCAGGAAGGAGAGGGGGGGGGTATACACTGGGTATACACTGCTGCACCGCTCAGGACGCTGCTGTAGACAGAAGGGTGGTGGTGGTAGTGGGGGGCGCGCACATACATCTCAGCATACTGATTATTTTGAGGGGAGAATATCACATAACAGCATCGTCAAGTAAGAGCACAAAGGTCGCTGTGTAATCTTAGCCACTCCGGGCATGCAAAATCATTAATCCCCGGGCAGTGATTCTCCAGCTCGGATATCAACTGCAGGCCTTCAGTCCTACCGAGTTGGGAGGACGTTCGGCCAAAGTACGACGAGACGGTGTTATGATGTGGCGGTGATTTACTAGCAGGGCGGCAACACATGTAAAAGTGTAAAAACTTCAACTTGAACGTCCACATTTTTTTTTTTAAACGCTCCCTGGGATTACTTCGGAGTGCTGACACATCAAGTGGTTAGAACAGGACCGAGCCGCGTCATTAATACGAAAATAAATAAATCTCTCGCAACAGACGAAACATTTCCAGCCTCACATTCCAGCCGCAAAAAAAGAGAAAAAGTTAAAGAGGATGCACTGCTAGCTCGACGCAAAGAGAAAACCTCTGTAATTGAAGGAACGAGAGAACAGAGGGAAAGGTTGCGGTGCGCTGCCGCTGGTCTGGCCGGCCTTATTACAAGGTGAGAAGAGTGGTGGGGGCGAGGGCGGGGGCAGGGGTTGGCGGGGGCTTACTGAGGTCATTAACTGGCATTGTCTCCTGACGTGATTAGTCAGGTAGCAAAGTCCATTTGTCACCTGCACAGGCAAATTGAGTTGGTGCTGCACTAGGGGCTATAGGGACTGTATAATATCAACTTGATTACATCAAGGCAGCTGCGGACTTGACACCTTACTGAATTTGTCAGCATTAATCGTTTGGGCCTGTCACAAATCCATCAGCTGCACAGATAATTAGGGCCCTCTCTAATGAAGCCAACGGGAAGCAACCTAACCCCCCCCCCCCCCCCCCCACCCGCACACACACACACACACACGTCTTTTCTTATAATTAACCATCGTGCTCCACAGAAATAAGAGCGACTATCTTATCTGCTCTTCCTCCTCGTCTTCCTCCTGTAAGGCTATCTGAGCCTGCCTCGGATGAAAGACGACGTCACTCTGTTCTGTCTTTTTTATTGTCGCTGCCTTCCTGCCCCCCCCCCCCCCCTCTTAAATCGAGTCGTTTAATGATGAGGTGAGGCTACAAGTGTAATAACACACACAGGAACATGCATCTGTGCACAATAAAAATGCACAGAGGAAAGAGAGAAATGTACGTGTACTTTAAACTCACTCTCTGGTTTCTTTCCATCTCAGCTTCACCACTTGGATTTCTGAACATAGATTCTTGAATAAAAACTATTGTGTATTTTTATAAAGTGTAATGACAGCTACATGTTTTGTAAAAAAAAAAAAAAATCCTTGTGTCTTGGCCATTTTCTGTGGCTCTTAACACCACATACACACAAGCTTCACAATAGTACTGGAGGGAATTGTGTTTGAAATTAAATTATGTGTCAAAATCTGAATCACTTGCCCTAAAAATATACCTCTAAATTGTACATTTAGGGGAGAATAAGGAAAACAATAATCTAGTTGTTGCTTCAAGACCTTGCAAGACATTTAATTATAAGCTGCCTGCATTATAGGAAAATAAAATACAACTGATGGTAAAACTTGACAAAAAACCCCCACAATTATGCCTTTCACCATTTCTGATGCTGTGGAATATTTAATGCCAGATTTGGCCTTGAAACACTAAAATAGACATTACATAATAAACAATGTTCTCCAAGATAGGTAGGTGAGAGAGAGAGAGAGAGAAACCTGTCAAGACAAGTTTGCTGTTGTTTTAATTGTCTGAGCTTTGATTTCCATGCTCAGTCCCACCATGAGCAATTTTCCTCTCTGAAGCCACAGGTCAGTACCAGCTCCCAGTGGAGCATCAGGCTAGCCTAGCGCGTGTGTGTGTGTGTGTGTGTGTGTGTTCGTTATTTGTTGCTACTGGGAGCGTGGGGTGGGGGGCGTTATCTCTGACCAACTGTCATGTTCATGGGAGAATGGAAAACATCCCGTCTGCCAAGCTGTGATTGACCATTACAACCCATGATGCGCATGACACTCAGTGGACAGTCTAATGGATCAATGGTGTGTGTGTGTGTGTGTGTGTGTGTGGTGAGTAAAGGGAGGGGTCACAGCGATGTCATGTTTTCATGCCTCCATCTACATGCAGAAACCTAACAGGAGTCGCTTTGCTGCCACCATGGCCGACCATTTACAGTGGGCTATCTCGCCAAAACGACAAACGAAAATCACACACACACACACACACACACACACACTCAGAAAAGTAAAGCAAGGCTCGATATCTACATCCTCTTTTTCGCGGTGCAGGCCCGACATTGTGTGAAAAGTGCTTCACTGGAAAGGCAAGCGAGAAAGAAAGAAGTCGACAGCGAGCACCGGTTGAATGTTCTCCGTCCTATACGCTCCCTTCTCAGCCTCCTCCTCCTCATCCTCACCACCAGCTCCCTGCTTAAGATGATAAAAAACCTGCCGAGTTCAAAGTCTTCGTCGGCTGGCCCTCCTGTTCGACCCGCTTTGCACCTCATATTTCAAAATCTCTTTAAAATTCTGTAACTGTCTTTTGTTCACTGCAGTTGTTAATGCCTAACTTCAAAGGCTCGGCCTCATTAGCACAGAGGTAGAAACCCCTGTCACTCATTTACATTTGTTTAAAGGCTGCAGGGAGACGAGGGGAGAAAAGGGGGAGTCCAAATCCAAACCACTAGAAGTCAACCTTGTCGGTCCTCTGCCAAGACCCGGTTTTATCAGCTGGTCACATTGCAAACATTATATACTCCCCTCCAGCAGTGGATATTGATTTCATCACTGAGCTGATTCTTACAGCGAGTGTGGGGTGAATTTGGGATGGGAACGTGCAAAAAAAACCCTCAACATTTATATCCATTAAGGAAAGGGCATGCTCAAACCTGATTATTTTTATAATTTTTTTTAAAAAGAGTGTTTGGGTCGATTTTTCCTGTGATCTGTTCAACATACACACCGTCCTTTTTCATCTGCTTTTAGTACCGTCCTTAACAAAATAAAACGAGGTGATTTTCCACCATAATGTGCAACTTTTTGAATGCTTCTTTTAGTTTCTGGCTGGGGGTTGTGTGTACGAATGGCTAAACCTACCAGAGGCATGCTTGTCTTGGTGGAAGGATTTATTGATGTTTATCAGGGATGAATAGATCAAAGACTGCCACGTGACAGGCGATCAATCACGCATCAAATCAAGGATGGCAATCCTCTAATAAAACAGAAAGAAAGAGGGGAGAAAAAAAGCGGCTCTCACCAGTTGTCTCCCCTTCTTTCCCAGTCAATTATTCATCATTACTCACTCTTGAACCTCAAAAGATCCCTTTTATCTCCATAACATGCCATTTAGTTTATCTCACCATTCTTAAGAGAACTTTCCTGGCAAAGGACGATGAATAAGAGAAGAAGAAAAAAACCAAAGTGGCATTGCGCAGATTTGTGCGTCCCCTTTTTTTCCGCCAGATTAAGACACATTTTAAACACAACTGTGGGTCATGCGTTGAGTCGCGCGCTGTGTTAATAACACAACAAATATAATTCAAAACAGTGAAATACATCTCAGCATGCAGCGCAACCAAACAATGCGGTGTGGAAGGAGACATTTGGCACTTGTGAATAAAAGCGAGTTGGCTACCGTGGTGGGAAATGGTCGTTATGAAGGGGCGGGTTATACCTGCTGATCGCCGCGGCTCTTGCTGCTTTCTCCTCGGCATAGTGACCGTCGCTCTCCACAGTGCTTCTCATGCAGGGATTACAAACAAATCGAGTCTGTCAGTTTTGAAAAATCATCCCGTTCTCTCTTTTTTTTCGTGGGGGGTGGGGGGGGGGGGGAATAGGGTTTTGATCTCGGAGCTGGAAAAAAATGTCTTCTTTTCAAAGTGCCTGCTCTCTTTTGGACTCAACAGCTTGTTCGGCTTCGAGTAATGAGCAGAAAAATTACGAAGGGATTCGGCCAGCTCCTGACACCTTCATGTCCATCAAAGATCATCTTCCGTCATGTCTCTCGTGGCACGGGTTTACAAAAAAAAAAAAATCGGCAGCGAGAAAGCACCTTGAAACCCAAGTTTTCAGTTCACTCCCCCTGGAAAAAAAAATCTCGCTAATCTCCAGTGCTGTTTGGAGGGGGACGATAGTTTGCTGCGCCTTTTACGCACACCAAAACTAAAAAATAAATAAACTCTGGCGGTAACAAAACAAATACGTCCCGTGTGAGCGCAGCGCACAGCTCTGACAAGTAATGTATCCTTGTGTTTCCTTCTCTTCTCTCGCCAGAGACCTGAAAGAGAGAAAAGGGGGAGAGAGGGAGGGAGGGAGGGGGGGAATAGACAAACAGGCATTAGATGGGTTAATGTCAGTCCGTCACCACCACGCCACCTCAGCCCGGATCCAGCCTCACCAGTCCGGCGGAGACTTTTTCCTCCTCCCCTCTTTCTCTCCCATTGAAATAACAATTCTAAATGAGACGACCCGCGTGTATGTATTACTTACGTTTCAGGAGTCGTGGAAATAATTTCCACCGCTCATCTCATCGCATCTTGGACAGAATTATTATTTTTTTTGGAGGGGTGGCTGATGCGGTGGAGAAGGATATCACTTGAGAGAGAGCGCGAGAGAGAGCGAGAGGGGAAACAAACAAGACGCAGGCGCATCCAAGCTTCGCCAACAGCAGATCAGATCGACATGGACTCAAATACTTGTCTCTTAAAAGAGCAAAAAAAAAGGAGAGTGGTAGGGTGGTGGTGGTGGTGGTGGTGGGGGGAACTCCAGTCAGTGATCCGAGGTCTCCCGAAAAGAAATAAGAAAAAAATGGAAACGCGGTGGATCCAGAAGCTGTTTCAGACAGTCTCAACTGATAGACAGACGCATCGAGTGGCTTTTCCTGCTACATTTTTACTCCTCCCCTCTCCACAAGCGTCACCCCTGACAGAGGAGCCTACCTGTCAATCTTTTTAATTGTCTTGTTTTCCCCCCTCTCTCTCTCTCTCTCTCTCTCTCTCTCTCTCTCTCTCTCTCTCTCTCTCCTTCTCCCTTTGCTTTAAAAAAAAAGAAAGAAACCTCCGACAAAAGAACGGATCCTTCCGGAACTTATCAGGCAGGGGGGGGGGGGACTAAAACCAAACTTATAGGAACACGCATCGCAAACCACAAGTTATCCACTCGTATATGAGGCTGCTACGACTTAAGTGTCATATGTTATGGCAATGACACGAGTTCGTCTCCCACTGGGGGGGGGGGGGGCAGGACGAAGGTTCAATGCTCCCATATGTTGTGGCAGCGTAATAGTAACATGCTTTGAATGGATTATTTTTTACCCCAAAATGACAGATGACAATAGGTGGCAACGCGTCTGCGTGAAACGTACAGACAAGGGGATGCAAACAACACCCTCTCCCAGGTCGCTGCTACTGGCTTTGGTTACAGGTGCACATGAGGGCACACACATGTTCCAGCAGCAGCCCCCCCCCCCCCCTCGAATATTAAAAAAAAGCGCAGCTGCGCAGCACCTCGTGTGATTATGTTTAGTAAAGCCTATTCGTGCCGTTTTGGGGAGATTCGGCGGGGTCGGTGTCGGTTTGGTGGGAGGAAAAAAGCGGTTAAGGGGGACACGTTCGGAGGAGAGGATTGATTTGTTTCACCTTACTAGGAAGTGAGCGCCCTGTCCGGGAAGGGGAGGGACTCCCGACAACAAGTCTGCGGCGCTACCTAACAAGGCTGCGCCAGCACAACGTTGTATGTCCTAAATACTGCGTGTTGTTGTTGTTTAGTTTGGCTGAAGAACCAGAGAGCGATGCCACAAAGCGCAGCGGCTTCTCTTTTTGTCTGAAAGCGCGTCTTTTAGCACGGCTCAGCCCGGCCTGCACGCTGTGCGCTGTGCACGTGCAGCGAGGGGGGTGGGGGCTAATGGTAGCCGGGCTTTATCGCTGCCACGAACGTAGCCGACGTCAAGTTCGTCCGTGAACTTTGTACCATTGTGAAGGCATGTCCAGCCTGCTGCTCGTGAGAAACGTCCGGAGGGCAATATCGGTGCTCGGTGGCGGAAGCGGAGGCACCAACGCACTTTCTGGAGTTCGGCCGGTCGCGCGGCGCTTCGTCATAGACATGTCCTACTCGGCACACTTCATGGATTTCAAGGGATCCTCCATACCGAGCAGCATGAAAAAGCTGGTCGTGAACAAGCTCAGTCCTAATTTCCGACTGGCATCAAGAGGAGATGGAGATGATGGAGCAGGAGATGCAGTGTTACATGGCGCGGGTATTGCAGCATCATTTCTCCGATTAGCAGCAGAGCCCGACATTACTTCTCTTTTTCTGAAAATAGCAGCATTTGTTTTTTAGTTTTTTTTTCTAATTCCAGCCGGATGTAATATCTTCCCCTAATTTTGATTTGCCACTACATTACAGACTGTTTGTATGCCTAACCTGTTAGATGTTGTGTTAGTCTCATACAAATGCCCCTCAGGCTTTATTGTGGTATTTTACTGCCAATGAAATAAATACATAATTAGTGTCTTACTGCCTTGCAAGACAGAGATCGGTTGTGTGTGAACTAAGGCCTTTGACCGTTGTCTGTAATACTGAGGCGCCGCCGTCATGGGAACGGTGGAGATGATTTAACGAACGGAAAATAAATATTTCTGTTTGTGGACTTGTGCAAATGGAGACACTTACCCCGCATTGCGCAGCATCAGTGCAGGCTTAAGAAATGTTACATACGAAAGTGTTGAATGACGAATTTCAGAGTGAGAAATTGATCATTGAAACGATCTTGGCTGCAGCGAAAGAGGCGGATTAAATCACAAGTAAGAAATGAAACTTTACCGACTGCATCATTGAACGGCGTCTTTGCAACATACAGTGGATCCTCAAGTCCCTAGATTCCCGAGGAATACAACTTTAAATGTACTCAGAGAAATGCACACAGATGCACGGGCTGCACAGGAAAGACACGAGGACTCATCAGATTGCATGGGGAGCTTTTTATGACATTGTTCGGACTGGAGTCCACAATAACAGTCTTTTAATTATTTTTCATATGAAAACAAATAATTTCCAGAAGCTTCGTTGTCAGTTTTGCTATAAATCCAGAATAGAGGCCATGGAGCCTGAACAATTCATTTAGTGTGTGTCAATAACATCATTTTTTGTGCTTTATATAATTTTATCAGCATTACTACATTTAAAGGTTTTTCAGAGGTTTATGTGTGAACACACTTTATTCCCGCAAATCTCATTTTATTTGAATTTGTTTAAACTCGTGTATTTTAAATGAGATCTGCGTACGTTGAACGAGTTGTACCTTTTTGATGAAAACCATTTCCCTGAAAGGAAACGGATTCTAAAGATAAAAAGTAGTCAAATCGAGGAGTCTTGTGTCACTGTGGCCCATCTATAAACCACAGAAGCATTATCTGCGAGCTCAAAGTACACGTGTGACATGCACAGTAATGAGGCACAGCATGCGCCGCTCTAAAAGGCAGTAAATGATTTATTTATACATTCCTTTCACACATATGTTTCCAACACGTTTCCAAAGTAAGATGAAAAACGGCCGTCTCCGTGTTGAGGCAAGACTATCTAAGATTTTTTTTAAAGTGCAGTTTGTTTTGGGTGTCTCTGAAGACAATGAATCATGACATCATGCAATGTGTTTTGTGATACAAGCCTTTCCCTGTCGGTGCCGGGCCGCTCTCTTCCAGAGAAAAGTGAGTCATTGCCAAAACAAAGCAGAGTGTTCGTGCCCTGTGCAGAAATGTCGAGAGAAGGAAGCTGAAGTCTTGACCTTCGGACAGAATTTAGGAAAATAGCGCACTAATGACCGCCTAACTTTCATTCTCTTGAATCCACGATTATTGTTGTTTTTCTTTGTTTGTATTGCAGTTTTGCAGGAGTCAACGCCTCCGATATTAATTACTCGGCAGGCCGCTACGACCCCTCGGTGAAGCCCCCCTTTGACATCGGCTTCGAGGGCATCGGCGAGGTCGTCGGCCTCGGCCTCAGCGCCAGCTCCCGCTACACCGTGGGCGACGCCGTGGCCTACTTTGGCAGCGGCGCGTTCGCCGAGTACACGGTGGTGCCGGCCAAGGAAAGCGTGCCCATCCCCGCGGTGAGGCCGGAGTTCCTCACCCTGCTGGTCAGCGGCGCCACGGCCTACATCGCCCTGAAGCGCCTGGGCGACCTGGCCAAAGGGGAGACGGTCCTGGTCACGGCGGCAGCAGGAGGAACGGGACAGTTTGCCGTGCAGTTCGCTAAACAGGCCGGTTGTCACGTGATCGGGACGTGTTCGTCCGACGAGAAAGCCGGCTTCCTGAAATCCATCGGCTGCGACAGGCCGATCAACTACACCACGGAGGACCTGGCCAAGACGCTGAAGAAGGAGTACCCACAAGGCGTAGACGTGGTGTACGAGTCCGTCGGAGGCAGCGTCTTAGAAGTCGCCGTGAACAGTTTGGCCAATAAGGGCCGGCTGATCGTCATCGGCTTCATTTCGGGGTACCAGACGGCATCGGGGATCCCGGATTTCAGAGGGTCAACACTGCCGGTGAAGCTGCTGCAGAAGTCGGCCAGCATTCGGGGCTTCATGCTGCTTCACTTTGTCAGTGACTACAGGGAGGCTCTGGGTAGCATGATGCAGATGTTTGCCCAGGGGAAGCTAGTGTGTGAGGTGGATCATGGGGATTTGGCACAGGAGGGGAGGTTCGTAGGCCTGGAGTCAGTCTTCCGGGCTGTCGACTACATGTATGCTGGGAAAAACCTGGGCAAGGTGGTGGTGGAAGTGTTCCCGCCCCCTGTTAGCAATAAGCTCTGATTGAACTGGGGCTGCAACAACGAATCGATAAAATCGATAATAATCGATTATTAAAATAGTTTTCATTATTGATTATCAAATTTCATTGTCGATTCTTTGTGTCGCGCGATTATTACGCCATTATTACGTCAATAAGTCGCGGAGACGTTTGGGAAAAAAAAAAGAGCGGAGCACAGCAGTTGTTGTGTGAGGAGCTTCTAATGACGACCAAGACACGTCTGGTTTTGAATGGAACACTTCCTGAAAACTGCAGTTTAACAACTGTTACAGTGAACAGACCGCGCTCTTGCACCCGACATATA
This sequence comes from Melanostigma gelatinosum, assembly GCF_949748355.1. NCBI lineage: Eukaryota > Metazoa > Chordata > Actinopteri > Perciformes > Zoarcidae > Melanostigma > Melanostigma gelatinosum. The sequence continues at coordinate 19,631,178 of NC_136642.1, read as the reverse complement.
CGTTAGGTTTTCACTTGTCGTTATCATTGTTGTCGTATCATAGCACATTGCATGCATCATGCTACTTCCTGTCTCTTCACAGTAAAATCACTTCCGTTTTCATGCTCTTCACAATAAAAGTAAATATGCGATCAAACAATTTACAACAGAGGAAAGACCATCGGACCGTAACGTTGTTCTGAAACATGGCGGAGGCAGAGGAATCAGTACGACCTAAGTCGGCCAAGGTGTGGGAGCATTTCACACTTAATAAATTGAAAAAGTGTGTTCATTGCAAGATATGCAAAAGCGACATGATATGGCACGGGAGCACCACGGAGATGATTCAGTTTGTGCGTGTAGTGTAGAGAACAAGTTCTGACGTTCAAACAAATCCTGTTAAGTTTTCTGATTTGTATTTTTCTTTATTTTTTATAAATGATTTATTGTTCCGACAGCTCAGGGCCCTTTAAACAAAAATATACATATTTTTGTGCACATGTATGTTTTTTGTGTTGGTCCATTTGTTTTTTTTGTTTTTTAATGATTACTTTAACAGCTCAGGGATGTTCAAGAAGCAACCTGTTTGTGCACTTTCTGAAGATCAGTTCTGTTTTTGAATAAAGGGCTGGAAATAAATTATTTTGTTTTTTTTAATCCGATTAATCGAAATAATAATCACCCGATGAATCAATTATTAAAATAATCCTTAGTTGCAGCCCTAGATTTAACTCAAATCATACATGATGATCAAATGAGTGAAAACGGGAAAATATAGGGCTTTCATTTTTGAATAGATTAATTTCTTTATTTTTGTACGAAGATTGCTATAACCCCCAATTAATCTAATGCTTTCACAAATAAACATAATGAGCAACTTTTATTTTCTGCTATTTTGGAAACTACAAGAAGGTGTTATTCTTATTTAGGGGAGCTTTCAGCAGTTTGTGTCAAGACTTAAATTAGTCTCAAACAAATCAGAAAATGTACTAATGACAATGTATTAATGATCAAATTGACAAATATTCGGATTAAAAAAAATCTGACACGGCACGCTATCCCAGAAAATATTTTTTACAGTGTTTCTTAAATTGTGTGTTCACCGTCTGGTACAAGTCCACCTCCAAAATTAATTTAGACCAGCTGCCATAATGGGCTTGCTTTTAGCACTCTCAGGCACTTTATCTACCATAAATGTTTTATGATAGACTTCATTGTTTTTCTAATAGGGGCTTACGTTGGTGTGTGCTTGTCAAGAGTGAGTGCTGCTCCAGGTGTGCTTGCTATTTCGTCGCCTGTTTGTGGCTGACAGAAACAGCATTCACACAATCAATCTTTTCATTCACATGTCCCGAAGCTGCACATAATTAAAAAAAACAAAAAAGTTCAACTAACCAGGAGTTGCACTTGAAAATGCCATTAGGTTTCCACACCGCAAGTAAAGAAAAATCACTTCTAGTGAATGCATTGTGGAATGCCCTTTGACATTTATTTTTTTTCATTTCCATTTATTTTTTGTTTTTAATTTAGTTTTGGATAGAAGAAACAAAGCAGCACAACATATGTTTGGAAGTTTAGTCACATGATGGATCTTTACATAAAACCCAAAGATTTTCACCATGTAACAAAATAATTAATGGGGGGGGGGGGGTAACTTCAACAGTAAAAGCCTCAATCGGTGAACAGTTTCCAAGATTTCTTAAAAAGACAGGATCAGAAAAGAGCTGCGTTGTATGAATGCGCTGAACGTAGCCTAAAACAAACGCCTGTTCCTACCTGGCAGCGTGCATGCACTGTGAACACGTTATTTCCTCATCCAGGTGGCCACTCGAAATATAACCCAGTGTGAAATGCGCTACAGGTGTGACCCCAGCATGCAAAGCTGCTCCCTTCAACAGACGGCGCAGGAAATCAGGAACGCGCCAAGGCCGGCGTGCAGCCACAGCGTAGGAAGTCCGTGAAAGACAGCGGCCACGTTCAGATGTAGTCACAGTGATGACTGATGTTTAAGTCAAAAGATGTTTCACATACACACGGGGTTTTATATTAGGGTTGTTATCCAAATAGAAAAAGCCGTGAGCTGTATTAATTACCCACGATGAAGAGTAACAATCACTTTTTAGATTATAACTTAAACATTAAAATGATCCATTTATAAAAGTACCCCAGGACATTAATTCTTCTATATATTTAAATCCATTTTCCTTTCACATGTCTCATGTTTGCTTTCACTAAATGTGTGTTTGTAAGAATGGTTTTGTTAATATTATAGTCATTTTTGTAGATCATTAAAATGACAACACTGGGTACTGAATCCTCCCACAGGTCACGTCTGTTCTTCAGCTAGGGCTCCTTGTCTTAGCTCAGTCTCATCAAAAGCTACAATAACAAAAAGTGGACTCACTGCGATAAGAGGTTTGGTACATTTTAGCACATAACCATGACCTTTAGCCCGACGCACGATATTCAAAAGTCATGCCTGCAGATGACTTTGAGTTGGAGTGACTTGCTGTGAATTTAACGAATATCACAATTAAAGAAGAAATGAAACCAACGCAGAGTTTGTCTCACCGGCAGCACAAGCGCTAATCGTTAAATCATCGCACTCACCTCTGTCACACCGCCGTTTGGGTCAGGCGTTATGCAAAAGCTAAAGCAAGAGCTCGCGTGTGAAAAGGCGAGGGGCGGTGATGATGCACGAGGATGTTTAGATGATAGTTTGGCGCGCTCGAAGCGCTGTGTGCATCCTTGTTGTGCGGCGAAGAGGAGGCCAGGTTTAGCATCTCTTCAATTAACGGGAGAGGCCTCGTCTCGGCGTCCTCCAGGGCCTACCTGTACCTCCGCTGATTAGTGAGCAGTCACAGCCCCAATTAGAGAACACAGGAACCTGGAGAGACAAACACTCTTTATTTAATTGGATTGTGTTGAAGTCGGAGGCTGCTAACTGGCAACGTGTCGAAGCGACTGCGGCGCGTAAACAAGACGTTAAAGACGGAGGAGGTCTTCTGGAGAAGCAGTCGCAGACTTCAGTGTGATGGTGAAACTTTATGAACATTTTTTTTCATTTGAGGAATTATTCTAAGTGTCTCTCATTTTAGTCAAGGGTTACTGTGGTATTTCTCCTCAGAATGGAGGGTACACTAAATCAACCCTTTTTGAACTGATGTTAATGTAAAGGATTAGGAAGAGGGAAAAATTGCGGATGAGCCTTTTCTCCTTTTTTTGTGATTACAGTTTTCATTGCTTTGTGAATGGCTGATATATATATATATATATATATATATATATATATATATATATATATATATATATATATATATATATAGTCAATGCAACTGTATGGTTAGTGACAGTTGTGTGACATTTGCTCATATTGCTGAAAGTGAGACTAACTTTTTGAAAGGAGACATGAATTCATCCTCACACAAATGAAAAGAATGAGATCATATCCTTGTCGACACATGGTTTGACCAGCAGCTGGCGAATGTTAGAATGTGTGTTGTTGTCTAAGTGACTTTGCTTCGTGAGTCTGACTTCATGACTCTTCTATATTTCTGCCACGGTTACACTATGTTTTAGCATTTACAATTATGCCGTAATTGTGACTTGCGGACGCTGCTCAGCAACGGGTTACAAAGTCTTGCTTTAAAATGAAAATCTTTTCTTTCAGACTATATATTGCTGTTTTTTTTAAAAGCACAAAAACAACACAATCACGGCTCTTGAAATCACAACTTTCCGTAGCTTCCGATCCATTTCACTATTCAGTCCAGAGCACGGAGCTGGATCTTATTGTTGCACGTTGACATTCAAGGGATGTGAAACTCTCAAAGGTCTCTCTGTCTCTTTTCGCTAAAACCCTCTCTTTCCACAGTGTTCCCATCGCCGGAACATGTGGCACATAACAAAGACATCACCCTCGTATTGCGGGACGGTAGTCTACCTCCGGGCGCCTAAGGGACACTGGCTGGCTGCTTGGTGCTGCCAGGATCCAGACAGTCCAGTTTCTTTCCCTGCAAGTCAGTCAGACCCCCTCAACTCCCCAACTCCCCGAGCCCCCGTCACTCCTACCTCCGCCTAATTACCAAACCTAAAACCCCACTCGACTAATTAGCCACAGCAGACCCAGGAACTGTGAGTAAAGGTAAAGAGATGGCTTCATTCAGGAGCTTGTGTGTGTGTGTGTGTGTGTGTTAAAGACAGAGACAAGAAGAAAGGGAAATGGAATATTCAAACCTCCTTTTGCGAACACATCTCTACAGCCAATTAAAGTCATTTATTAAACTCTTTGCGAAACCAGAGTTGTGCATGACAGAATGATAGGGGAATGTGTTTGTTTGTGGCTGTGCATGTGTCGATGTGCGTGGGGGTTGTGCGCACACACACACACGTGTCTCAGTAAGACTGGCTATCTGTCGGCTCTTCTGTCGATCAGCGGCGCGAGAGCTCAGTGGGACATAAATTACAATATGCAGCTGAGCCACTTGTGTAAGTCTCAATGAAGGGGAGGAATAACTTTCTTAATCAAGTTCCCCTGATTAATTGTAATAAAGGTGTCATCCGTAAATGTGTCCTCCTGATTGAGTAATTTGGGGCCGGAGACAGAAAGCACATCCCCGGTGATAGGGGGGGGGCGGTGGACAGAGTGGGGGAGGAAGGTGTGTGGAGGACATACTGAGACACAAATAGCTCCTGGGCACACTGGCAGCCTTCGCACAACTGACAGTTATGAAATACAATTATCAGTGTGATCTGCTTAAGAATTCATCAGCGGCTTCACCGGCCAGTTAAGACGTTGGCAGAGAGACGGAGACAGAGGGGGGGAGGGAGGGAGACACAAGGGGGAGAGAAGGCCTCACTGATTAAATGGGATTTTTATTTAGTCCAGCAGATTGTTCCCATTATGTTACACGATGGTGAGGAGATTGTCTTCTCTGTTGTTTCCTCTGCTAGAATCACCTGTGTTGTTCCCCATCATGCACCTCATCTCAGTCCGAACCAGGAGCACTCAGTCAGCGCTGAAGCACAGAGACGCACGTTAAAAAACGGGCTGAATGTGGGTGAAGACTGACTTCTAGTTCAGAGGTTCCCGACCCTTTTGACATGCGGCCCTTTAGAAGGAAGCATGGTGTCTGTCGTCACAGGCTGCACATGTCATTGAGATCATCTTCAGAGGCTTTTTACAATAAAGGGCAAAGTTTAGAGAAAGGTCGGGGGGAAAAAAAGAAATTTGACAGTTAACATACAAGAAGTCATTTCTTCGAACATTCCTTTTCTTTTACTCTTCGTCAATAATCTCACGAGTGGGGTTTTGGTGTTCCTCAGTGGGGTCTGGAGTCTGGGATTGCATGTTGCAGTTGTTTCAACAGCATTTGCATCAGTATGTGTTAAAAAAAGAGAAAATAGTCGTTTAGATGCTATTCAAACAATGGTTGTACGTAACCTAGCCCTGATCTTAACCGAGACATCGGGACACCTTCCGACCCGCAGAGCACAGACACCGTGCAATAGAAACCATGTTGATCAAACCATTGCAACCGGCAATATTTGACAGATGATAATCTGCAGCTATATGTGGCCAAGTTCAAGGGCAACCCAAATGTGCACACCGATTTAAAAGCATGATTTGACAGCATCCTAAAAAAAAGAAACCATATTGAACAGTTTACATTGGCCACTATCAACACAGTATAATAAAAGTTTATTCTAGCTCGCTGCACCGCCTGCAAACGCATTGAATAAAAGATCAAAACAAGCACCGCCATTTCTATTTGACAGATAAAATCTCACTCAACAGCATTCATCATCTCCTTCTACCTACATTAACCCTTTAGGGCACCTTCTGTAGCCTCTGGAGGGGGAGCGAGGGTCCCTCACTGTGTCTGTTCAGATGTAGATATATATTCAGGTGAAAGGCAAGGGCACTATTCACTACCTCAGGATTAATGACAACATCATCGCCATTGCCATGCTGACCAGCCCCATATTTCCATTGGCTGGATAAAGAGGTGGCGGGAGGAGGAGGAGGGGGGGGGGGGGGGGGGGGGGGAAGGTATGAGCATCCTGTCGGCAGGATGACGGACAGGTCCTCAGTCCAGCTCCCCCAGGTCCCCCCTGTCCTTATTCTTTACTGGCCTGAGCTGGCGAGCGAGGCAGCGTCTCTGCGGCCAAGGACACCGGGGTGTCAGCAATGCGTCTGGGTAACATCGTTCATCAGGCCGCATCGGTAATGGGTAGCTCTCTGTGACAGTGGTCATCAGGACACAAAAGCAAAAGGGCCTATAAACATCGCATGACAGATGGCTGGGAGGACAGCTTTGGACAGGGAGGGAGGGATGGAGAGCGAGCGATAAAGTGAGACGGAGAGAGAGAGAGGGAGAGGGAGAGGGACGGAGGTGGAAGAGAGATCTCAGGCTGGATTGTTGAGTCTCGTGGATCGTCTCGAGCGCCGGATGCTTTATGAATGCCCACGTTCAATGTCAGCTGTGAAGGGAGGAACTGGAGATCACAGGGGAAACAGTTTGCAACGGATGTCCAACAAAAAGAACAAGTGTAGTCGGTGCAAAATAGCCCCTGTAAATCAGCTGATATGAGGAAATGGCTGCTAAATATTTTGTCCTGCGACTCTGGCCTCTTAGCTGCATGATACCTTTCAACAAGACATTTTGTTGAAAACACGAAAAAAGATTGTTCAAGCATTGAGAAAAATAAGCATTTATTTCTCAATTTAGTCAAGACCTTTTCCTACTTTCTCAAGTTTGTTCGCCTCCATGTCAGTGATGACTTTGGCCAATTAGTAAGGGGAAACCATTTAACCTCCAGCGTGGCACAAGCGGTTAATTACACAGAGGGGCCGATATGAAAGAGGCGTTTGGCTTGAAAGCCAAACATCCAGAGACAGTTTTGCTTGAAAAGAAAGGGTAAGAGATTATCTTCAGAGATTTGGAGCCTGCAGCGCCGATATGTCAGAAGATTTCAAAAGGATGTTGGGCACAAGTCCGACTTTGAAGAGTTTGATAGATGAGCGTGCCGCGTCGGAGGGGGAGGAGGGTGTTTGTTTTTCCCTTTAAAATAAATCACGGTATACGCAGTCTGAGGCGGCGTAAAAGTTAAGGAATAATTATGGAGGTGATAGCAATGACAGAATGCGAGAAAACAGGTTGTGTGAAAATGAGGTGAGGAGAGGGTGTCGAGGGCTGTCATAAAAGTGACTGCGGAGCTCGCTTGTAGGTCCCCGCAGAGGGAAGACAATTGTTGTGTTAGCAACACCTTTGTCACCTCTGGATGCATACTTTGTGTTCACGTGTTTACAGGGAAATCAGGTCCCACACGTGACGGATCCTCTTCAGACGCAGCTCCCTGCCCTCTAAAGTGACGCCGCAGGCCGCGCTGCGCCTTTCTTTGTTTTGTGGAACCAGCCTCGCCCGTCCATTAATCGTCATCCATCCATCCTGTGCACCTGTATATAAAGGGGAAATTAGAATATCCATCACTCGAGCACAACGTCAGCGTGATTGATGGGTTAGTCACAGGATCCCCTCCGTTTCCTACCCAAGTCTGTGTTTCAGGAGTGAGAAGTGAACATTATCTAGCGCCATGATCAGATTTAGTCCGCGCATTTCCATCTAGAGGAGCATTTTTTTTTTTTTGAGTGGATGATACACGATCCCTACGAGGAGGCAGCCAGCAGAAGGTTTATGGAAATCTAATATCATAAGGCTTTTTTGGTTTGTTCGACTTGTTTTTCACGGAGTGGGCTGGTGACACTTTTGATGTAACAGTATAAGACAACGTAACGAGGCAGAATCTCATTTTGTTGAAGTGTTTCTGTCAAACCGAGGTCTGAAGGATGATTGGGAAAATCTGCGCAAACAGGTTTTGAGTGGGGTGTGCCTAGACTAAAATACCAACTGTTCTCAGAGAAGAGCCTTTGGTGAATAACAGGAAACCGTGTGAATGCCGGGGAGCAGAGGATGCACGTTTGCCTTTTAAGTGAAATCAGGCCGTATTTAAACAAAAGGCACAAATAGTCAGCACAAACAGACAATGAGAGAGAATGAGAGAGCATCAGGCTAATGCTGGGCTTTTGTATATGAAACTGCTGGCTGTTGTGGGACGTGACGGTGTAAATGCTCTACGAAGGATTTCATTTGGGTGGAAAATCTTTGCATTCATGTTGGTATAATCGACTGATCATCAGCGCGGCCAATAACAATATTGGTGGTTAAAAATCTATAAATTGGTCAAGTTAATGTCCTCAGTTAATTTCTCTCGCTCTGTGTGTGTGTGTGTGTGTGTGTGTGTGTGTGTGTGTGTGTGTGTGTGTGTGTGTGTGTGTGTGTGTGTGTGTGTGCGCTTTGACGAGGTGCAGACAGGAGCCCTAACGCTGCAGGATGGAGAAAGGTGAACAGGAAACAGAAGGTGCCCATGGAGGAGGTATATGACATCTGTCAGGATCCGGGGTGGGTGGAGGATTCAGCGCCCCCCCTCCGCCGGCCGAGGGTCACCCATCGCACCGCAGTCGCTGAAGTTGTCACGAGACCGTGACACTTCCTTGGCAATGGTGGCCGCAAACCGGACAGCCTCGGACGTTCAGGACACACACGTATTGTTGAGTAAATTTGTCTGTGGGGAGTGTGTGTGTGTGTGTGTGTGCTGTTTGTTCTTTCTCTGTGCAGAAATGTCAGCGTCCTCCTCATTGTTTTTTTTTCTCCTCCTTCCCCTCTCCTCAGGGTCTCGGATGGAGGAAGGTCAGCTGACACGGCAAGGTCGACAAACAAACAAACAAACAAACAGAAGGAATTAATCCAGAGGAAAAGCAGAGCAGGTGAAATGTGGCAGAGTGTTTTTATCGCTGTGAGGCTGATTGCATGTAGCAGCCATTACTCTCCGTTGTGTCCTCTGCCCCCCATTGGCTGCAACAACACCGCCTGGCAGGGCTGCCAGTGTCACGTCATCTCATGCGTCTGCTTAGCGGATCGCTGCACCGCTTCTTACTTCTCCAGCAGCTGGGCTTCCTCAAAGGTCCTTCACACTCGATTTGATAAAAAAAATCTTTTTCTGAGTTCAAATGAGATCTTTTATATCATCTTAAAAAAAAAAGTAAAAACTAAAATCCCCACAAAAAGTATTCATCATAGCCTGGTTCCAGACTCATTACCACTTCTCTGACTTCTTCTTTTTAATGAAATGGCAATTCAGTTTGATTATCCGGCTAATTGGAGCATCCCCAATGTTCTCTCTAAACTGATGATGTCTGGTGACCTTTTTCTTAATTCATCCCAAAAACCAAATAATGATCTATTGTCACTGCCTCATTTTGGATTTGGTCATTTTTTAAAGATGCAGGAATATGGAGAAATATGGAGAAAATAAGGCGCCGCACACTTACCGGGTCCAGTGGGGAGGGCAACAAACTTGATCCTTAAAGCTGACCTCAGCATTATTTGTATTGTGTTGTGTTGTGAGGGTGCTGATGTAGGAATGTTGTCATGGCTTAAGATTTGAAATGACAGCTTTGCTTAGAATTTAATTCATTTGCTTTACCATTTTCTTTATGTAAATTATTTAATTTGTTGCAAATAATCATTGTGTTTCATCAAAAACATTACGTGTAGCAAATTCCGATTTATAAGTGTTGGCAATCAAGACTCGTGAGGAAAAAGAAACATGTTATTGTTGGGCCTTACTGAATTGATAACCCTCGCCTGTAACTTTACAGGAATAATATAGTTGTTGTATTCTTCACACTTCATCCAAATAGCCAGCAAAGCTCGGTTTGTCATGAGCTCAGGCTGCTGCAGGTGGAGCCCCGGCCTCACCCTCACAGATCTGTATGCAGAGTGTTCCTTTAAAAAGGCATGTTTCTTTTGTTTATTCCTTGCGTTGTCTTTTCCTTTCTGTGTGGAGTTTTGACATTGGAGATGACAGGTGTCTGTGGGGTGGAGGAGAAGGAGGAGTGGGGGGGGGGGGGGGAGATGCTGGTAAGAAAACAATCTTTGACTGCCTGTGGGTGAAGGCAGACTCCTCTAGGCGAGGCGGCCTTCAGCGTTTAGCTGGGGGCGCAGTATCAAAATCACAGCCACTGCTGTACCCCTAAGGCACTAATCTCAACCAGTTACCGTCAAGTACTGCTTCTTCTTTATAGAATCCTTCATTCACCCCGCTTCCCTCTGCTCACTCCATTGCCGCCATTCCTCTCCTGTTTCACACCCGATCCGCAGAGGTGAGAGGATAAATGACAGCTTGAGGAGGTAGAAGCCGAGCATCTTGCGTCCATTGTTTCTTTGCTTTAAAACAAATCCAAAGCGCGGCGCTTTCAGAAAACCGTTTACTGGAATTGTAATATCATAATTAGCAGGGCGTCTGTGCTCGTCTGCACCAAACTACGCATCTCACCAGATGCCGAGGAGACCTCCGCAGTCAGTCAGTCGGCTCGATGGAAAAGGGTTGTTGTTTGATCACCGGTTGACTGCTAATTTAATAAGTGTTAACTGTGGAGCAGCCGAGCGAGGGGGGAGAGGGAAAAATGAGGGGAAATGTAGGAGTAAAAAGCATTAAGATTAACTGATGACATGTTCAACTGTGCGCATAATATGAGGCTTAGTTAAGTACGCACATGCTGTTTGTCAATTATTTAAAACCCCAGGAAATTAAGTCCAGGTAATCTCATAAGGTGTAAATAACATTCTTTTTCGTGGCAGCTTAATTGAATTAATTTGACGCTATTTAGAACTAGCAGAATTAGATTTGCTTTCAACCAAAGATTGTCGAGAGGTGAGAGTCTTTGTAAAGGTGAGGGAAAAAGAGAGGAATTAAAACTCGTAATTCAAACGGATGTGAAGGGATCAGATATCGGAGTAATTGAAAATGAACATGAAAAACATAGATTCCTCGTGCCTTCCTGCAGAGCTCTTATTCCTGCACTTTGCACAAGAGCTGCACTCAAGTCCTTTATGTAATTGTGATGTAGAACTGAGAGAGTCACTTGATGAAAACTTCAGCTGAATGTCTTAATACACCAAAGACGACATAAATTGACAATGTCAACTAATATGAATATGAAAGCTGGCATCCGGACTTAAACATGTTTTCTTGAATCATTTTAAAACGTTTCTTTTTAAAGCTGTAGTAATCTCTGTAATATAGATCTCCTCCACATCATTAGAACTCATGCATGCTGGGCACCCTCATGACTGACATGGTTATTCTACCGCTGCATCCACTGAAGGTCCCACTGCATTAAAACTGTACGGAGTATAAATGAAGTATCAGTAAATGTTCAGCCACTGTGGAGTGAAGCGAGGATGTTTGACAGCGGGTTGCAAAGACCAGGCCGACCATGCAGATTCAGAGACGGCGGCCTCAGGCGCTTCTGAATTGGCCTTACTAGTGGGATGGCGTGGCTTGATGCTATTTACACACAGACACACACGCGCACGCACACAGTGACAAACACACCCACAAAGAGTCTTGATGCAGACTCTAGGTGAAGGCCGGTATATGTCTGTCTTGTCTGGTGAGTGAGCGGGCCAGAGACAGGGGAGGTGGTGTGGGGGGGGGGGGGGGGGGGGCGATTGGAAGGGACTGAGGGGAAGAGAGGAAATGGAGGGATTAGATGAAACCTTTCAGTGCGTGTCATCATCCCTGACATTCTGTAGGGCTTGACCTTAACAGAGCAGCATTGTGTCAGAGACAGGGTCTCATCACCGCCAGGGAACACACACACACACACACTCACAACCCATCAGAGATCCCTACAGCTCCGACATCAACACCCAACATACATTCTCACATTAAACAATGACATCTCACATGAAGACTCTCACTCTCACTCTCTCTCACACACACACACACACACACACAGGGGAATTGACAGGTTAAGTGGGCCGGTATGACAACTCTGATGTGATGTACGTGAAGCAGTTTGAATGATTACACATTTACTGACTAGTAGATAATTAGATCATTATTTTGAGGAAGTTGAGGAAAAAGCAGTGAAACTATTTTGCTGCCGTGTCAAAAGCCTCACAAAGTAATAAAGTTCTTTAACGTACTGTGGGGAACGCACTGTCGTTCGATTCATTTGGACTTTTAAAACTCTATATCGATGCCAGTTAGTTCTGGTCCGACTGGTGTTCGTACAGGCTCTTTACAAACAAACCAAGACGACGTCATACGGACCAGTACGTCACTGCGGCTGCTGCTGTTCAGCAAAAGTTCCGAAGTCTCACTTTAAAGCACAATATGCTTGTAAAAGTAGGTATCGGTCAAGTTCTCACATATATACACGTACCAAGACAGAGGCTAACAAATGCTTCTGCACAGCCTCACTGGACAGAGATGTACTTAAAACCAGCCTTTAAAACATAAAGCGTATCACAAGTCCCATCTTTCTGTCCCGCTCACCTATAAAGACTGTGTCGTAACGTCGCCTCGCGCAGGTACTAGACTTTATCTTCCACACCCCCTCATTGGCTGCGCTCTATATTCTGAGGACAGATTTAGATTTGGCCATCGGGCTGCTATTATAAAAATATGGTTGACCTTTGAGGACCAGGGACGGTTTTAGAGCAGGATTGTCTCTCCCCAATGCTGTTTGGACAGCGCACTTCTCTCAGTCTTATTAACATATGCCAGTCTCCCTAACTGTTCTCAGTCACTTTATTAAAAAATTTAAGTACAACAGTATAATTTTTATTATGCCCATAAAAGGAAGTGCTCGTTCGCATTCATTTTTTCATGAACAGTGAACTTTTGGAGGGAACCACAATGGATTACATAATTAATTCCTGCTTTCTGTTAACCCATCGCCATATATTCCAAAGTCCTGCTCTTTTGGTTTCTTTTGGCTTTGTTCTATTTATCCATATATCTATCTATCCATCCATCCATCCATCTATCCAACCTTCTCTCCATCTATCCAACCTTCTATCTATCCATCCATCCATCCATCCAACCTTCTATCTATCCATCCATCCATCTATCCAACCTTCTATCTATCCATCCATCCATCCATCCAACCTTCTATCTATCCATCCATCCATCCAACCTTCTATCTATCCATCCATCCATCCATCCATCCAACCTTCTATCTATCCATCCATCCATCTATCCAACCTTCTATCTATCCATCCATCCATCCATCCAACCTTCTATCTATCCATCCATCCATCCAACCTTCTATCTATCCATCCATCCATCCATCCATCCATCCAACCTTCTATCTATCCATCCATCCATCCAACCTTCTATCTATCCATCCATCCATCCAACCTTCTATCTATCCATCCATCCATCCATCCATCCATCCATCCAACCTTCTATCTATCCATCCATCCATCCATCCATCCAACCTTCTATCTATCCATCGATGCATCCATCCATCCAACCTTCTATCTATCCATCCATCCATCCATCCATCCAACCTTCTATCTATCTATCCATCCATCCAACCTTCTATCTATCCATCCATCCATCTACCTATCTATCTCTCCAACCTTCCATAAATGCAAACTTAAAATACAGTCTTACTCAACCATTCTGCTGTCAGTGTATTTGAAAGCATTTCCACCGTTGTTCACATTTCTTTATTTCCGCCCTTGAGCAAGTTGGAAGATATTTTCGCGATATCTTTCCTATTTCAATGCTTGGTAAGTCACAGGAATAGCCGGATGGAACACACATTCTGGTGTCTGTGTCTGTCAGTGAGAGTGCTGCTAGGAGTTTGCAGAAGCGGTGCAGCGGTAGCAGCGTGTTTCTGACCCCATCATGCTATCTGTTCTAATGATGCTCAGGCCTCCATCAAAGTAGGGACCCCCCGTGGCTCCTGGGGGCCCCTGGGCTCAGGCACGGTTGCTCCGGTCGTTTTTTTTCTTCCCCTCACTGCTTGAGGCTCGGCACAGTAATGAGAAACAGAATTTAAAGAAAGAGCAAAAAAAAACAACAAAAAACCCTCCATCTTACGACTGACATCCAGTCTGTGTTCAGTCAGCGTGCTCTTTTTCTCCTCCTCTGTATCAAAAACAAAGATTGTTTTAATGGAGCAGTTCAAACACACTGGGCAGCTTTTGTTCAATGCAACATTTTTCTCTTCCCTCGCACGCGCGCACACACACACACGGGGGATTAGTGTAGACTGCGCGCACATATGGATTGATATGTTACAGCTTACTGGACCGATGCAAGACAGAGGGAAAAAGTATTGATTTCTTGCCAATATGGCTCCGTGTTGATCCTGGGGCCACATTCATTTTCATCACTCAGATACGGGGGGGAGAAAGCAGGGAAGTGTCACACTTGTTTTGCCAGTCTCCATGACAACAATGATCATCTAAGTCAGAGGAGGTCAGGCCGCTGGTGAGAGGCGAATGTGGGTTCACTGAAATCATTCCAAAAATGCCCCCCGTCCTTCATTCTCCGTCCATCACTCCGTCCTTCTCTCTCCGTCCATCCCCTCTGCTCACATTGCTATTCCTCCTCTTCCACATTGTGGAGGTCCGTTCTCAACTTCCTCATTCTTCAGCGGAAGAAACCCTCCGATAGCAGTTGTGAATACGGCTTTGAACCCCCGGCTGCTCCCGTGGAACCAGCCAGCAGCCATTGGTAAACGCTGTCGACTTTCCCCGGATGAACGACATTTAAACACATCAGTCGTTTCTCTCATGCCTCTCCGCTCTCCTCTCTGTGTGCTGCAGCTCTCTGACCAGCCTGCATCCCTCATTCTTCCTGATAGATAAGAGTGTATTACTGCGACCCCAGATGTGTTGTCACTTTGTAGTCGGGCGGTAATGTTTCCCGTCTCTTCGTCAAATTTTGCCGGCGCCTGATGGGCAGCTGATTTTCGGGGGGGAAGCGTGAGAAGAAAGAAGGGTGGCCGCGAACCGACCGAGGCCGACCAACTCTACCCAGGTGATAATTGGATCTGATCCATCAGCCAACCCCTCGCTAATAATCTCTGCAGTTTTGTGTGTGTGTGGCACACATTGAAGTGCGTTAATGCTTGAATACCAGTCAGTCTGTGTTGTCCACTCCTGATACGATGGGGATGCAGCTTGACTGACTGATTAATTACTGTTACACTCATTAATGCACTTTTTCAGAGATATACAGAGATATCTACTGAGATGAACATGCTAACCAGGCTAACCGGCCGCTGTGGCCAGATGTTACACATTGCACCTTTAACCACAGCTTGTTTTGCTGCGAATTAGTTCACGAAAATATAAGCAGAGAAAAGCCTTTGAAGTTAATTTGAATCTTTTTTTGGGAAAACAATGTCACATTATAACTCCTCACATAATACAAATGAGGTACTCCGTGTTATTATGTTGCAGTTGGTGATAAGCCGTGAAAATAACCAGACAGAGTACAAGGCAGAGATAAGAGGCAGATAGAATGAGCATCTTTCTCTCTGTGTTAATTACAGATAATCTGTCCTTAAACACACCCAACCCTTTAAAGCACAAGATGGTGAGTCCTGCACCTCGAAGAAAAAGAGAGATATAAGCACTGATAGAGACCGAATCCGTCTCCGTTCAACTGTCAAGCCAATTTTACACAAACTTTTGAAATGTCACCAAAATTGTTCTGTTAATTATGTGCGTTTCTACTGATTAGGAGTGGCCGTAAATACTTTTTGAATATAGAACAGCAACAACATGAGCAGGAGACTGTATCTCCAGAATTGATCATTGAGCTAGATTGTGTAATTGTAGCTGATGTTGGGCTATTTCATGTTGTCTGACAAAGATCGACTGTACGATAATCATTGTACGATAATCCACAAATTAGGCTTTCACCCATACAAAGTCCAGTCTGTCCAACACCAGCACAGATATTTTTGGACTGAAGTCAGGGGTAGGCTAGCTGATGTCTTTACATTTATATGCTCCAAAAATGGAGCTGAAACAGAATTTTGACCATGAAGTCACCGTTTTTAAAAAAGGTAAGGTGGTGACCTTTTCACCTCTTCAGTTGAACCTAGTGAGACATTCTTAAGTACGAGTTCACAGAAGACATTATCAAACTAATCATTCAATCAATCAAAATGAACATTCTTTTATGGTATCATATTGTATAACACAGTATTGTACATCTACAAACTGAGACGACACAATAACCTACACAGTTAGTACCGAAACGTTGGTTCCATGTTTTCTAATGTTGGACTCTATAGCTTCCACTGATAAGAACAACATCAACATGAAAACATTGACTCTTTGCCTAATACAACATGGACAGACAAACAAACAAGAGAAGACGTATTCTGAAGAGAATGGTGTCAGTTAATCATCTGTGTCTTCAGATAAACCACAACAGTAAACTAAGGGCCCATCTGGGCGTCTTCGCTTTCTTTTTTTTCCCTCCAGCGATTGCGATGGCGGGCAACAGTAAGAAGCCGAGCTTCCTCGCCAGGCTTTGTTCTCTGCGACTCCCCTACGGTAGCTTTCATTTGACTCCCAGTGTGAGTTCCGTGTTAATTAGGTAAATGAATACGTGTGTACAGACGGGGCCGCCCTGCACTAATAGCGACACCAGCACAATCGCAACAAAAGGGCCCCACCAGCGAAGGCTAAGTTTGTGATTAAAGGAAAGGCCTCTATGGCGAGGTGTAAGAAAACGGCATACAGCGGGCTTTGAAGCTTATTTATGGCGCTTTATCTAATCCCTACCACCCGTGGCTATATATGGATGTATTATTCATGATAATGTATGGTGGCGACTCTTATGCAGATTCACAACAAAGGCAAACTTTCTTTTTGTACCTCTAAACGGGCAATTATTTTTTTTTCTTTTAGACTGAATTTTGACGGATCAAATGATCGGAGAAAAAAAAACGGTGTTTCTGACGTTTGGCGGACCAGTTTACTGTATGTTCTCGTCGGTCTTGTGAGTTTCTGAGCCCTCAAGCTACGGGCTTCCTTGGCAGAACTTCTGACTACAAATCACAGTTTTATTCTTCTCACCTAGGGGATGCCAGAGATCCTCCATAGTCCGGGTAGTAAAATTTGAACTCAGTCCAAATCCACATCATGAACACACAGGTCACAAAATAAAGAGGTATACGTAAAGAAACAAATCTAGCCGAAAACATCTGAAAATAATTGGCAGTGTACCTTGCACTTCTGGGTGCTTTATATTGTCGGTACAGTGTTTTCCTTTTTTTTCCTCTTTGGCCTGTTGAATATTCAGTTGTTTTTTACCAACAATTGACCCTATTAGACCTAATGGAATTCTCTATAATTGTTCTTTGTTGTGCTGAAATGAAACCGCTGGGTAGAACCCTCTTAAACGTGCATGTGATGCCTATTAAGCATTTCATTCATTCAGAGTTTGACCCATCCATAGGAGACTGCTTTCACAGGTTCATCTCTGGTCATTGCCTCCAAATCTGCAGGTATGGGTCCTTCAAACTACTGCTAAACACTGAACAACAACAGCCCAAATCACTGCCAAATGATCACAATATCATTCGATTCCATGTTAATCCCGAACACAGACAACTGTTCTCCTAAACGAAGCGGTGTCCAATCTGCGTTCGATCCAGGTCAGGGCGAGGCTCGATGGCCAACATCGTATGAGGTTGTACTTAAATATCTGCTTCTCAAAAATGTTTTCCAGTCATTTTGAAAGTGTTATTTTTTTGGGCTTCAACCAAGCAATCATCCAAGAACCCAACCGTTTTGGGAATAATGGCGTATTCGCTACACAACTCAACCAATAACGTTTGTTCTGTATTTTCAAAGATGGCCGATCTCGCTCTATTTTCTCACTGTCGTGTCGATGCTGCACTCGTGTACAGTAAAGGTTGTGCAAACCTCAGCGTTGAATGGCAGTAACAAGTAGGACATGCAGGAGTTTTGGGTGGGATCTGATAACTTCCCACAGCGTGACGATATGTGGTGTACTGTATCTCCATGTTACTGCACTGCTGTCATGTTGATTTCCAAACCTTCTGAGGCCAATAACTGTTGGCCTGTTGTTTTTACATCGCCACTGATGAAGTGCTTTGAGACCACTATTGTGGCTCCCCTGGCTTTGCTTATCAGCCTATAAAGAGGTAGACGATGCTGTTCTGGCCATGTTACATCTGGCCCATGCTCAACTTGAGGGCCTTGAATGTTTCATGTTTTTTATGATCCGGCTCCACATCTTGAATTATCAGCACACAACCTAGTTCTTCCGAGCCTAATCATGTCACCTGAAGTACATTAGGTCAAAGTGAGTTCTTTTTTGTTGAATAAAACACAAATATGGGTGTCCGTCAGGGTCGTGTCGAGTCCAAACTAAGTTGATTAGTCAATACACCAATCAGATGCAGTACTTTTTTACATGCTGTGAGCATTTCCATAAAATACTGTGAAACGGTGCCAAACACATCTGCACCGATTGCAATTTACTTGGCTGATTCCGATTTCCGATTCCGAAGTCTGACCTGCTAATCCGATGTCTGCAGATTCAGATTTTCCTTCTTAGAACTATAATTGATGGGCAAAGTAGGAACAAGACAGGTTGATGTTAAAAAAGACTATCAATATAGAGTATTCTTGTACGAGAGAATCCAAAAATGTTTTCTTAAGCAGTCGTTTGCAAATCCCGTCAATCAGATGGCGCGGTGGGATTGCCACTGGAGGAATAAGTCGATGTGAAACAACCCCACCAGAGTTGCGTGTGCTAAATGAAAGACTGTCATTAATTCAAAAGCAGTTAATAATGGTGAGGGAAGACATCGCTGAAAGCTATTTACGGTTTGAGGAGGCAGACATATGAATAGATGACCCTTCCCTCTCTCGCAGTGACAGTCGAGGGTTACTTTACAAAACTGTTGGCAGCAGAAGATCTTCCTGTAGCAGACAGACAGAGCTGCTGTCACTCAACGATGGGCTGTCACCCTGTGCTGCGATACCACGAGTGTGTGTGTGTGTGTGTGTGTGTAAGGGTGTGTGTCAATGTGACAGGTCTGAATTAATGAGAGGTAAGTGTCAAGGGGAGAGAGACACGTTGATGAGTAGGGCAAAGATGGCGGCTGAGGAGGGGCGATTACGGCGCGCGTGTATTTGGAAATGTCTCTAAAAAGAATAATTCCACTGTTTCCTGCCCGGTTATTTCAGGTGAAGTCATAATCTGATGAATCTTTTCAAGTTACAATCTCAGTTTCATGTAAAAGCCCCTCCTTTTACTCCCGGTCCCTAATATAAAGATGCCAGTAACTACAATACAACAGCTGTTGTTATTGCTCTTGTAAAAACAAAGCCTGTGGTGTACAGGAAGTGATGTCATTCATATTTCAGGTTAGCCGTTAGACGCACAAAGAGTCAGTTTCCTGTATCTGTGATATGTGGGATTCACAACTGCCCCGCCCCTTTAGGAGAATAGCAGCAGGTCCCGAGTCCGTTAACTCCAATGGAAGAAATGAGCATGACCACAGATTATGACCGATTCTTTCACCCCAGAATCACCAAAGTACATATTGGACCCATTTTTTCACAAGCCACATATCATCCTAACGGTCTTCTACTACAACGTCATTTTTCAAATGGAGAACTCAGGAGGAAATAAACTTTGTTTGAGAGCGTTCTCTGTCTGAGCAACCCACTCTCGCGAGACCTGGCAACTCATTTTCACAACCCTAAATATGGCTGTTAGCTATGTTGTTATGTCATGTTGTCACATATCTAATGTTAGCGCAGGACAATATGAATGCACTATGTAAGTTTACAACACTTCCAAAGAAGTGGGGGATGGCAATGCGCCATCTTTGTTGTCTAGAGTGTCTTTGGCTGTACTGGGCACAGCGTGGACGTATCCGCCGTGTAGCTTCGGCATGCTAACATACTCAAAATGACGACGTTTACTATGCTGATGTTTAGCCGCTATACTGTTTATCAAAGCCGACACTGAGATCTTGACTGGGTCAAACTCAAAAAATGCTGGAATCTACAATTCCCACAATGCAACTGGATAGATAACTCCAACGTTTGGGTAAACTTACCCGTTAGGAATTGTTCTACCATCTATCTTCATGTCCAGCCGTAGCCCATTTGAGTGAACACAAAATACTTTATACTGGCTGTTATAAAATCATTGTAATGTAATTGAACAGATACAAAATATTTTCTATAAATTCTGACCTTTAAGTACTTTAATATGGGCTGCTTTCTTTTTTAAATAGCACATTTGGTCAAATATGGCATCTTTGCATTTGAAAGGATGTGTTGCTGCACATAAGATGCATGCGGGTGACTCAGATTGGTAAACCTCAGTTTGTGCATTACTCTGCGCGTGTGTGTGTGTGTGTGGGGGGGTGTGTGTGTGTGTGCCAGTTTCCCCTCCTGACTGAAGGAGAAAAACAGCCAGGGAGAGTCTATCAGCGTGGCACCCTGCTCCAGAACATTCTTGATGAAGCAAAGGTTGTCTTCATTAGGTGCATTAATATTCATGACGAATGGTAATTTTGACACAGAAAAGGTCTCAGTAACCTTTTCTCGTGCATTTTTTTTCACTTCTCAAGGAAATTACAGTCCGGCAATGACTTAATTAATGCTTGGTTTCCTCGCCAAGTCGTTTGAGGGCCTGTCACTTTGAGGTTGGGGTATCTGTCTCACTCCGACAGCTATCCAGAGAGAGAGAGAGAGAGAGAGCGAGAGAGAGAAGTAGGATTTCAGAGAGATAGGGAGGGACAGGATGAGTTGCCTTTCTACACAGGCTTATTTACCATTAAATCCTCCACTCTGTTTTCCTCAGTATGCTCCACCCCTCTCCTCTCCTCTCTCTCTCTCTCTCCACTCTATACAGTCCACCCCCTCCGTTTCTCCACCTCCTTCACTCACTGCGTTGTGGCGTGTTGGTATATGGAGGATGTCACCCTCAAGGCCCTGCAGGCCTCACATTTCAGCCGGGAGATCATGAGTTGTGACAGGATGTGACTTTTCACTTTCCTCTCTTTATCATCTCAGGGCTCGTTCTGCAACATGGCTTCAATGCCTGCCGAACAGCGAGACACTGCAGTCCTCCATGCGTTGCTAGTCCGGGGGCTATTGCAGAAATACAAACAATCCCCGTCACATACTGCTGTCTATAAGGAGCGCACATACATTAATGCATTCAGATGAAGTGCATTTTAACAGCGATGTTGAGCTCCCACAAGACCACACTTGATCTAGATGCACTGTATATATTTATGGCTTATTTTTCTGTGAGTACGGAATTACAGTGAAAATAATCTGTTCAAATATATCAAGACTGAACCTAATTCACAACAAATCTAAACATTTTTTTCTCAATCTTGTAAAACTCAATTACAGTACACTTTCAAGGTTATTATTTTACAGTTATTATCATATCGCTATGGCGGAGTTATTACATGATTTAGCAGTGTATTACATTTAAAAACTTGAATGCATTTTAACTCTTTAGAGGCACTGTTTCATGAGACCGTTACCAACCGTTGCGTTATCCATCAGCTGTAACAGTACTGTCCACTCACACACACACACACACACACACACACACACACACACACACACACACACACACACACACACACACACAAAGATCAAAAGACACACACACAGCAATCTAAAACACTCAATCCTTCCCATTTCCTCTAAGACAGTAAAAGATTTGAACATAAGGCAGCATTTCCTTTATCATGTCCCATAAAAATAGTAATTTGCCGGAGCCCCTTGTAGCACAATATGGTAGGCAATGTGTTTCCCTGATAATGTAGCGATGACAGATAGGTCCATACTGGGAGGTTTCACTTCACTCTGGATACCAGTGTTATAAATTGCACGGGGAAGGAAGGAGGAGAGGGAAAGATAGAACAGGAAGAGAGGAAGATAGGGCAACAGATAGAGACTCCTCCGACATCTCTCTTCACTGGCCAGTAGAAGGCTGCACTGTGGGCAGTGATTATACGCTATGAAAATGTGGGATTAATTAGGCCGGCAAGGGAAGGCAACCCTGTCTCATTACTGGCACACTATTCCCCCTCAAAGATATCACCACTAACACGGCCATCGCACTAATGCCAGCAGACAAAGTCCTCTCTTTTCTGCCCATCGCCCTTATTATCTTATTTAAGGCCACTTAAGGAGGGTCCCGAAGGTGGGCGACTCCGCACAGTCTCCTCACCGCGTCGCCTTAAATCAGAGCCGCACCTTTGCTTTCACCTAAAGTTATATATATATATATATATATATATATATATGTTTTTTTTTCAGAGAAGACAAGAGTTTCCTCTTCGGTTTAGCGCTAACATGTGTGATTGGGTGGAGCGGGGACAATGGTGCGGGGACAGTTTCCACTTTGTCACAGGAATAATTAGTCTATGGAGACTTTGCCCTCACTGTGTTGATCCTCTGTTCTTCTCGCTTTATCCATTTTCATAGATAACGTGTCACATGGCCGGAGCCTTCCCCTCCCCATAACATCTGTGATTCTCCATCATACGCTGTTCATCTTCCAGGTCTTTATCTTTCTTATGCGTCAAACATTTCACTTCACGGAGGGGCAATCTTCAACAGAGCCGTGCAGACGATGAGGAACTTTGCTGGATCTGTTTTTCTTTTTTTTTGTGATTTTAGATAATCATTTCTGTCAAATCTTTTCTTTTTTCTTTTGTGGAGGCAAGTGGTCAAAATGATGGTGTTTTTAATCTTTAGGTTTTTATATTTCACTACTTTGATTTGTCGGTCAACAGACGACCTGCAACTATTTTGACTGTTGATTAATAGTTTGTAATTTTTCAAGCTAAATCTCAAAAGTCTCGATTTTTTTCATCTCTCTGTATGATAATAAAATCAACATATTTGGGTTTTGGACTGTTGGCTCTGAGAAATAATTTTAAATATGTTCCATACATTTTATAGACAACTAATAGACAATTGTTGTTGTTCTGTAATTATTATTATTATGATGACATTTTCTTTATAAATGCTTTCAGACATCAGATGTAATAGTTTACATGAACTGTTTTAAAACAGAACATATATATTAGATTATTCCTTTAATCATGCTGTGGGTGAATGTAATTTACGATGAGAGTGGTGTAGCATCAGCATCAGCATCACTCAAATGTGAGCCAATCTGAAGACAACCCTTCACTGTGGAAGGTGCCTTCTGCTTCCATAATGCTGCCGACGGGCCGACGGTGAGAAGCCAACGAGACACAAGGATGCTGAGTGTGGCCACTTGTGCGTGATGCTTAAAGAACATGACCTCGTTGCCCCCGTGCACCATACTGGCCTCGCTGCAGACTGTAACATGTTGCGGAGCCTACACAACGAAAGCTAATTAGATTGTTGAGTCAATCAGCATCCCACAGGTACATAACATGGCTGTAGAGAACAACAAACCTGCGTAATTGCCCTGAACATGATTACACCTCTCACCAGGACTGAGTGCTTCAAACGCCGCTTGTTTTTGTTTTTGATTGCAAAGTCGTTACATGTGCTAATTGTGGCGTGCAAACCTGTTGGAGCGAGTGTCGGCCCTGAGATGGAAATCTAAATTGATAAACAATTCAGTGCAATAAATGACATTCTTCCCGCCGCACACACGCCGAGCTCTTTGCCTTGGAAGAGCTTGTGTGCGTGTGCGTTCGCCTAACTCTGCTGTTTATAACCGCTGCGAGAGTCTCACCTCCTCCGGAGCCAGACTTAGCCGAACATAATTACCCAGGGTGCTCTGCGATAACGCCTACTGTCACTCCTCATTTACAAGGCCTGCTGGAACTCCACTCAATTAAGTAATAAAACATGTTCTCTGCTATTACCCTCTATCACATGAACATTTCAATAGTGCACATCCATAATTGACGTGAGCTGCTCCCCCCTTTTAAATTGGCAAGAGAGTTGTGCGAGGAGACGAGGAACATCATTTAGTCAAAATGTTGCCGTGTGGTTCCGAATCACTCAGCAGAGGGTGACATCTTTCCCTCTGTTAGGAGCCTGTGCTCATCTTAACTTCTTCATCAATTATGGGTTCGCCTGTTAGTAATAAGCTGCAACATGTTTATGTAAATACAAATGTCCATTTTGCTACTGAATTCTAACAGATTGATTCATGAGAGCTTGTACGTTTGTTGTTCGAAACACCTGGCATACAGGGTTTTTTCTTCAGGAATATTTTTTGTTGACGAAATAAAAGAGCATCACCTACAGACGCGAGCTTCATCAACATAAACTTCTGAGGAAACTGATTTGAAATTGACAGATTAAATGTCACAAAGATCCCACAGCAAACAAGGACATTTCTGTATTACAGATTCTTCTTCATATATATATATATATATAAAAATACAAAACCATGAACACTGAGTAACATGGGATCTCACTAAGAGTAATGAAAATGTCCTCTCTGTATTTATTTTCTCTCCGACTTGTTGTAATGCGCCTCCTCCTCCTCCGGAGGGTCAGCAAGCTTGATGTCCGCTGCTGCTGTGCCAGAGAAATAAGGACAGAGAGTGTGCTGGAACTGGGATTTGTGGTCTGATGCAAATATCGTTGGGTCCCCAAATGCCGGCCGCTACTCCTGGCCAGTTGTGACCTGACTGCGAGAGGAGAAATGCCGTCTGAGGTGGCCTGCACTCAGGGCCCTTAAGTCGACCCCGAGGCAGTTAGCTCACTCCCAGCCTGCCGCGCACAGTGCCGTAGAATGCACTGTAGCTGTACTGTAGCTGCACTGTAGCTGCACTGTAGCTGTACTGTAGCTGCACTGTAGCTGTACTGTAGCTGCACTGTAGCTGCACTGTAGCTGTACTGTAGCTGCACTGTAGCTGTACTGTAGCTGCACTGTAGCTGTACTGTAGCTGCACTGTAGCTGTACTGTAGCTGTACTGTAGCTGCACTGTAGCTGCACTGTAGCTGTACTGTAGCTGCACTGTAGCTGTACTGTAGCTGCACTGTAGCTGCACTGTAGCTGTACTGTAGCTGTACTGTAGCTGCACTGTAGCTGTACTGTAGCTGCACTGTAGCTGTACTGTAGCTGTACTGTAGCTGCACTGTAGCTGTACTGTAGCTGTACTGTAGCTGCACTGTAGCTGTACTGTAGCTGTACTGTAGCTGTACTGTAGCTGCACTGTAGCTGCACTGTAGCTGTAC
The DNA here is from genome assembly GCF_949748355.1 of Melanostigma gelatinosum. NCBI lineage: Eukaryota > Metazoa > Chordata > Actinopteri > Perciformes > Zoarcidae > Melanostigma > Melanostigma gelatinosum. Next base: position 19,606,093 of record NC_136642.1, on the reverse strand, counting down.
TGTAGCTGCACTGTAGCTGTACTGTAGCTGCACTGTAGCTGCACTGTAGCTGTACTGTAGCTGCACTGTAGCTGTACTGTAGCTGTACTGTAGCTGCACTGTAGCTGTACTGTAGCTGCACTGTAGCTGTACTGTAGCTGCACTGTAGCTGCACTGTAGCTGTACTGTAGCTGTACTGTAGCTGCACTGTAGCTGTACTGTAGCTGTACTGTAGCTGCACTGTAGCTGCCGCGCTCAGTGTTTTTTCCCACTAGGTGCTCTCCAGGGCCACCACTACAGGCAGCTGCCACACCTCGGCTGAGGCGAGGTGCTCCTCTGTGAAGAGGGGCAACATTCCACATGCGTTGCCATTGAACACCCGGGGGACCGCGGTGTACGCACACGGGGTCTCGTAAAGAATCACAACTTCTGTGGTGGTGGTGGTGGTGGTGGTGGGGGGGGGGGGGGATTTGGCTGGCTGTGATTAAATGTTAAAGTCTTTCGCTCTCATCAATTACAACGAGCTAATTCATTATGTCATCACTGATTGTACATAATGTCATCATCCAAGTTTCATGTTTCAATGCAGTTCGGTGCATTAGGTGTCATGGGGTCGCTCTTTTGTTTGCTTTTGCTTGCTTTTCGAGGACAAAGTGCTTTGATCATGCCATGCAAGGTGGCATTAAGTGTCCGAGATGAGCCATAGCCTCTTGTTTTCTATTCTAACTTGGGGCTCAGCACTGAATCCTCAGAACGCGGGGCTGGTGTTCTCGTTTTATTCATCCTTCTGGGGATGAATGTAGTTCGGTTTACGTGAGTTTGCACCGATATCAGCTCCGCACTCGTCTGCCTATACGAGTAGACATTTTCCTTGTGCTCTATAGTTTCGCCATTAGTGACGTTCCACACAGGTGGGTGTGTGGCACAGTGAAAGTGATTCACGTGCCCTCACAAATACAGATGGATGTTTGGGACACAGTGACGTGCAGGCTTTGCGACTGATATAAAGGACATTTTGAACCAGCTGGTTCTTTCCGTTCCCTCATAAGGACAGAATTGTTTTCATTTGGCAGCGTTGCAACTTTGCAACTTGCAAAGTTCTTTGCCTCTGTATGCAAATCCACTGATAGCAGCGATTCTATTGAAACAAACTGGTTTCGGTTGCAAATGTCGATGTGACTAAACCCTTTGTCTCGTGTGTGTACTGTACGTGTGTGTACTGTACGTGTGTGTGCGTGTGATTGCACACATGTATGTCTCCTGTCAATGAGGCTCTGTGTTGTCTTGTTCCAACCATATGACTGAGTGCCAGTTCCATTTTTTCTGTGTATGTGCATGTGTGTGTGTGTGTGTACATGTCTGTGTCATGGTATCTACCCACTGATTACCGAGGCCGAGTCTCAGCCTTTGGGAGCGTGATGGAGTTCTGGCTAAGCTCTCCGTGATGTCAGTGGCGTTTAACGCGGAGGGGAAAAGCCTCAGCAGTGTCGCCTACTGAACCGGACCCTGACTGCTGCGTGTTTGTGTTGGACGTCAGCGCCACGCCGCCTGACGCTGAGCAGACCCCAGACCTCGGCCAACGCAGTGCAGAGGGGGAACGGGCGGAAGAACCTGTGGCATGCTGGGTAACGGGATCCGGAGAGACCAGGGGCAGGATCGTGGCAACCTGGCACGCTTTATGGATAAAAGAGTTTGGGGGTCACTATTCTGTGCCCTATGTTATTCATTTTTAACATTACTTTGATGTCATTGTTGTTTTATCCAGGAGTAGAAAGTCATATGAAAGTGACATGCCACAAACTGATCTGATTTGTAAATTACATTGCATTACATTTTTTGTTTGTTTGCCACTTCCTCCACAAATGTTTCACATTAAAAGCCTTCTAGCAGCTCTAAGGCTCAATCATCCCATTTCCTGGAAGACTTTTAATGTCGAACCTCTGCAGGAAGTGATGTGCTATAAGAGTTGAACAGAATACCTGGACATTGAAGTGGGAGCAATTGTATTTAATTAGAGCGAACATATTTATTGTCTAAAGGATCAGCCTTTAGGGTTGGCCGTCATCCGTTTATGCTATTTACAGGAACTCAAACTTCTTCTAAATTCATCTTCTGTAACTGCGACTGTACTGTCGCAAAAATAAAATACCACCTCGCTCATACTAGCATGCTGGATTCATGAAGAAGAAAAAACAAAATGCAGCTCGCACACAAATTACAAATCAGCATAGCATTATTATTCATGGCCACGAAAGAATATAAAGACAGTGAAATTGCTTGTGGCTCCCATGATAACAAGCCACTAATGACAGTAAGTATTAACAAAACCCGACAGCTTCATGACATGTTAAAGCCGGGTTAAAGAATGACACACACAAATGCACTCGCACACACACACACACATCAGCTCAGGAGAGGCGAGAGGAGACGCTAAGGTGGTGGCACGGGGAACAAGGCGGGAGAGAAAGTGAAGATCTGGGGCCCTGGCAGGAATCAGCATGGCCTGACAAGGCTCCCATTACATCTCGTGTCAGCTCATGAACTAATGGCGGCATTAGCATAGCTTACACTATGACTATGAGTCAGTGGAGATGATATATAATTTAGAGAATCTGCGAAACGGCCCTAAAACAGCGATTCCAGTTTACAAAGCTCTTGTTGATGAGGAGCATCAGCAGATGTGGGAATAAACTGGTAGTTATTCGTGTGCTGTGCATTAAAACGGCATCTCTCTCTCTCTCACACACACACACAAACACACTCTCACACACAAACACACACGCACACAAACTTGCATCAGGAGGCTAATTACTGTAGCTCATGCGTTACTGATACCATCTCTTATTTTTCTCCCCTTCCATGTCTAATAGTTGTGACAGTAAATGAAGAATGCCTGGGGGGCATTTTCATTGTGACACATTGAAGAACGCCAGCTGAGGCACGTGACTCGAGTGTGCACGTGCGTGTGTGTGTGTGTGCCGCTTCACGTGCCTCTTTACAATTCTTCAAAGTGCTGTCACGAAACACAAACACACACACGCTCGAGCTTGATAAGATCTGTTCAAAAGTCTCCATCAAAGAATCACCATTAATTGTCATCTGTCACAGCTGAAGCGAGGGCAGCGCGCGCGCTTGGGTTTCGATCAAGACGAGCACGGAGAAGAGGCGGCTGATAGGCCGTGACGGCTCCAGGGTGCGCCTGGCGCCTCGGGGGCATCTCCCTGCCCAGAATCAAGCCTGCATTGTGGGGGGAAGGAGCTCTCAGGGCCCCCTTCTAATCTGACGGCCATTCTCCTCTCTGTCTCACCTGCAGGTGGGCGCTCACGCAGCAAAAGGCCCGCTCACAATCAACTCCCCTCTTTCCCCCTCCCCTCCTTTTGCTGCTTCTCCCTCCTGCCTCCTCGTTTTAATCCCCAATCCATCTCTCCATCTCTCTCTCTCTCTCTCTCTCTCTCTCTCTCTCTCTCTCTCTCTCTCTCTCTCTCTCTCTCTCTCCTCACAGGTGTTTTTTCCTCCATTTCCTCCGCACTTGCTCACAATTAGCAGCTTTCACTTTTTGGGGAAAATTCTGCTCCGTCGTTCTTTTGGCGAATCCCCTTTTAGGCCTTTTATTTTGTCCTCTCTGGATCTGCCTCTTTTCTTTCTCTCTCTCCTTTCTTTTTTCCCCTCGCCCTCCTTCCGCTCCCTCTCCTCCTGCTATACCTATCTATCTATAGTCCGGCAGATGCTGTCCCATTTGTACTCTCCCCCATGACATTCCTACGGGGGATTGCTTAAGGATTCAAGAATCTCGGTGCTCATGGATCACACTGACACTTGGTCAGCATCAGCAGATTATGAACTATAGGAGCCTGACACCCCGCCATTGTTCCTCCATCTAAATATGAACAATAAGGCCCATCCGACGCCCGCGCTGACAGCTTATTCACTCGTATCACTCCTGTGGAGTCGCCCGGCATGATCTGGGACGCCTCCCCCTTTCTCCGCCCCGCATGTACACGCCTCCCCCTTGATTCTCCCCCATGCTCCAGCCTCTCTTTAGCCCAGCCACAGGGCCGGGGTGCAGGGACTGGAGGGAGAAAGAGAGGGAAGGAAGGGGCAGAGGGCAGATTGAAAAGCTTGCAGAAAGATACAAGCGATGGTTAGAAGATCACGAGGGCCTTATTTGGAGGATCAATGGACGAGGAACGGCTGATGCACGACGTTGAAGTGACGAGTTATCTATACCTCCTCATTTCACTACAAAAACCTACATACGGTGGCAGCTGGCTGGAGGGAGATTGCCTGAAAGTTTCCTGCTCGCTGTGGACTATATTGCATTTCACCACCAATAAACATCACAATATAAAATGTACGTTTTCTGTTTAAAAAGTTGGAAGCAAGTACTACACATTCATTGTTTAAGGTGTAATGTCTCCGGTCTGATCTCGAGCACACAGCTGATTGGTGAACGGTTTGTTTACGTGTTGCTGGATGCCGAGTTCTCTGCCATCATTACAGCTGTTGTTGATGGTTCCTAGTTCTGCTTGACCCAACATTGCATCTCATTTTCAATCAATGAAAGTGACGTTGTGTGACTCACCTCGCGTGGCAGACATTCAAATTTAGATCGGCTGTTGACGGCCCTCGTTCATGGACACTTGGCACGGGGGAAGGATCCAAATACGGTCGAACCTAACGGCCCAAAACTTTTACACTGCGCCGCTACGGAACATTAAAGCAGCATGGAAAAGCTGCTGGCTCACTTGACTAATGTGCTTATAATTGCAGCGCTTCAGGTTTGATTCTGGCTCAAAACCTTTGTCACATGTCATTACTGTCTCTGTTCTCCAACTGCTTGTCACTACCCACCGTCAGTTAATAAAGCCAAAAGTCAAACTATTTTTTAAACTGAAAGGAGATTTTGATCCAGATTACAGAAAATGATGCTGATACGGACAGCTGCAAACATTCCATTTGGAGCAACAATAACGCAACACACCTGTATCCCTGACATGGAAGACGAAACCCCGGGCTGTGTTGATTGCCGCCATTTTTAACGTTCTGGCTGTCTCCTATATTGGGTCATGGCAACTATGGTTAAGTTAAGGAAGGGCTGTGGTTATGGCAAATGAAATATGGCTTCCTACACATAAGGCACACTACTTCCTGGGTTGACACTCAACGCTGGCTTTCAACGTAATTGGTAAGGTGCAGAACCGTCCACTATGGACTGAATTTCTGTGGATACCGGGCTGCTTCCACATCGTATATCAACCCAATATCACCAGTGTTCGGTTAATGGACTGTTTCTCCAACCAGGACACTACCCTGCCACTGATCTGCACATCTCTGTCACCGTCACAACTCCACAACCTCCACCAGCTTTTTAATGAGACTGGCCGTGTTCGCTGTTGACAGCACACCTTCTACATAGAGAACAGAGAGAGAGAGACAGAGAGAGAGAGAGAGAGAGAGAGAGAGAGAGAGAGAGAGAGAGAACGATGGGTGGATGAAGAAGACGAGGAGAGCAGCTTGAGGACAAGGAGGAGGAGAGCAGTGGAGAGCGGCGAGGCATTCTGAGCGGAGCAGGAATTAACAGGGCCCCGGGGACGGCCAGATCAGAGCCAGGGTCCCCGGAGAGCACTTACCACAGGGGCCCCCCCACGCTTGTTACAGCAAGGCAGGGGCCACTAGGGGACTCCCGGGGCTACACTTCACAAATGTGGGGCTCAATTCACCGTGCAAGATGGACGGTCAGTGTGGCTGGGAAGGAAGCGCACTGCAATTATGTCCCGCTTTGAAACACCCTGCTATGAGAAAACTAGAGGAATTATAACAAGCTCAGATATGTTTAAGATCAATTTGGGAATAAATCCTCGCAAAATGACGTATTCCTCTTCTCTGAGGACATTATACTCAAAGGCTAACTCCCATGCTGGGCTTTTTTTTTTTTTTTTCGAAGGCTGAAATGCCAACCAGATCTTCGGAGATGAGGAAAATTAGCCAATAATATGAGTCCTGTGGAATGACACAGACACCACCCATTGGCAGCGCCATAAATCTGTGACTGCACTTCTCCAGTGGCACTGTCATGAGCACCGTCACATCCAATTCAATATCTGTGACACTAAAACTCACTCCAGCAAATGAGATCAGCCTGCGAGTTGAGGTTCTGACTTCCTAGTTGTACATCAGGATAAAGAAGCAGGAGACGGCAAAAAAAAGAGGAAAGTAATAGACACGAGGGGGTGACTAAGAGGAAAAGGCTGCTGCAAAATAAAACTTTGCTCATGCACAGAGATATTTGACATTCTCATTTTAGTCACATCATTTTAATGGTAGAGATGCAAACACACATGGGCCCATTTATGAACATTTCACGCACCGAGGATAGTCCAACTGGACTGGAATGTAAGTGTAATAAATGAAAACAGAGTTGTGTTGCAAGCGCAGGCTGTGGGATCGATTTTAGTTTTTTTCCATCTGAAAGCTGTCACATCCACCCCGAGCAAACTATCTTTTCCCGTTTCTCCCGGTGGAACAACATCAGGCAGTTAGTAAAGCTAAGAAAAAGTTTTCAGCAGTGTCAATATGTAGGTAGTTGAGGCCACAGGATGGCGCCTCGCTGTGTTAAATTAGTAACGGACACCAACAGCTTTGTTTCCCCTCCAACCGACAAACACATTTTCAACAACCTTTTGAAGTGGTGCAATATTAATGACATTTGAATTGGGTTTCCACCAGCTGAGTTGCGGTCAATCAATCAGCTTTGTGAATGTCAAGAAGGCACAGCCGCAAGAACAATGGAACAAGCCCTTCAGGATCGGATTAATATTGGTCAGGTTGTTGTTGTTCTTCTTCTTCTTCTCTCATGAGAGAAAATGTTAGCCATGTTTGTTCTCCAGCAAAATGTGAAAAGTCAGAATGTACTTGGAAATTGTCAGAGTGATAGTGATTTTGACAAGATCTGGGAGAGACAACAGGTATGATATTTGTTGAGGTGGTGGTGGACAGATGGGGTATAATCTGCTGTTTTCATCTCAGGTAGGTAACAACAATATTCTTTTCCTCAATACTAAATTGAATCCGAACAACTTTGGAGATCTTCTGAATTTCTTTTTGATCTTTTGTCTCAACAACTATTGGATAGACTGCCATACAATTTAGTACAGACAGTCACAATCCCCTTTAGGATATATTGTAGTGGCTTTCGTGATCGTACCATTTTGACCCTACACCACCACCTGGTCAAAATTTAAATTAACCCAATACTAAAATGATTGTTAAACTTTTGATTCCCATCTGGATCAGATGCACTTGTGCTATTTAGTAAATGTTAGCATGATAACATGCAAAACTAAGATTCTGAACAAGGTAAAACATGAACCCTTCTAGACGCTGCCGTATTTACGCCGAGATGACGTTATTTTCAGTGTTGATGGAGCTGCTACAATGTTACGTAGAATAGCACCGATCGATCCGAGCTCCATTGAGAAAACAAGCGTTTTAAAAGTTATTTGCTTGCAGTCTTGCGAAGAGAACTAACAAAACATGAATTCAGACTTTTTAAAAAGCTGCATCTTTGTGTAGTTCTTTCAGCATCCCCTTTTATCGGTTTATTGCAATCAAATCACAGCAAAATCTGTTTGTTTGGTGTTCATACAGCCATAGTAGACCAGCCGACGTGTGGCTTGCTAGACACACTGAATACAGCTCGATAAAAGAACCCCAAATAATCCAAGAGATGTGTTCTTGCAGATTTTTGACAAATAATCATCAGTAATGTGGATACAATGACTAGTGTTAGGGTAAAGGCTTCAAAACCAGGAAAAGACAACACTTATGCCATATTACGACAGCCAAAATCGAAGAAGATATCTAGTCTCATGTCACAATATCAATATGATGTCAATATATTGCCCTGCTAGCAACTGAAGTGATGTGCATTAAGTGGGGAAGTTAAGTGAACACAAATGATGACACACTTTTATCCAGATGTCAGAGAGAAATCTAGTGTACAGTTTTACGATCACGTATTCGCAGTAAATGGTGATTGCAAAGTAAAACATTTAGGTTTCACCTCATCGAGAAATATGTTCTGAATCGAGAAAACCTGATACCTTTTTTTTTTTTTCCCTCTTCATCCATCATGCTGTTTGTTTTGATAAAATGAATATACCAACAGAATTAACCCCTATATGGCAGGACTGACATGAAGCAGATGGCTGCAGCAGCGATGTAGAAAGGTGTTATCACAGGCTGACAGTGAAGATCTGCTATTTAAACAGAGTGGCGTGTTGGCGCAGGGTAGCGCGCCGACTTCTCCGAGTCGATGCACATGAATCAGACTCAGTGAAGACCAGCGATACAACACTGAGGATCACAACATTTCAGAACCCTCACGGAGGTCTATATCATTTTAAATAGTGTCAATCTAAATAGAGAATAAAGTAAACTGGAACTGTTTTGAGGGGCATTTCAGTTCAATTCCAAGTTTCTCTGGCATGGTGTGCACGGTGTTGCTCTTGTAAGGGCAGAGGGAAGAGGCCTCCCACTGATCCACTCTTTGCCTCATCATGTACTTCCCCTTCTGCTGGAGACACTCCCGTCTTTCACTCCCTCTCTCTGTGTTTTGAAGTGCTGTTCCACAGTGTTGTGTGCCTAATTAAAAAGCACTTACAGTTGTTTCTGGTTCAAGGTTGAAACGTTGCTATCTCGTCACAGAGAGCTAATCAGATCCCTTTTCAATCACGGCTTCTCCTTAATGAAGTGCTGCAGACGGTCAATGGTGCTGCCTGCCGGGTGTATTATTTGTATTATTTTGTTCTTTTTTGGGGTGGGGGGCTAGGAATGGCATTTTGGAGGGGTGTGTGTGTGTGTGTGTGGGGGGGGGGGGGGGATAGAGTGGGCTGTCAATGTCTGTCAGGCGCTGAGGTGTGTGTGGCAGTGAGTCTATGGCCGGGAGAGCGGGGTGGGTGGGGGGGGGGGCGATGGCCGCTAGGCAGGGATTAACATGATCAAAGACACAAATGCAGAGCCACATAGGAAAAGTAAGAGAAAAGGGAGGAGAGCCATGCAGGGCTCCCCACCCACCCCTCCCTCCCTCCCTCCCTCCCTCCCCCCTCGTCTTCCTCCCCCTCGTCTTCCTCCCCCTTTTCCCATAATAACTCCCACGGAAGAGATGAACCGTAACTGAACCGTGGCTTCCCCTGCACTCCACCTCTGCCTCGAACAACTGTCGATTTACAGCAACAACAAAACAAACACCGGATTCCGACTGTACATGCAACATTACGTGGCCTATCGATGTTAGCACGGATGCATGTACACACCAGGATTTGAAGTTCCAACAAGCAGGGCACATGTAGAGGGAGACAGACAGGAAATAGACAAACAAGTCGGGTTTAATAGAAAAATACCTGAAGCCCCGAGGACACACACACACACACACACACACACACACACACACACACACACACACACACACACACACACACACACACACACACACACAGGCAGAGCATATCAGCTGGCATGCTAATACTGCCAAAGGGAAGCCAAAACTAATAGCAGGGACATTAAGAAAATGATCCCCAGGCTGATATGTTTTCTATAGATGGCGACTAAACAGAATTGCTATATTTATCATACTCAGGGTAACAGAGAGAGCGGGAGAGAGAAAGAGACCCCCATCCACACTCCTGTCCCTCTCAGTTGTCCCCAGGAGAGTGATGAGAGTTGCCCCCGGGAGAGGGAGAAAGTTACTGTTTCTATGTATGAGAGTGTGCATTTATATGTGTGCGTGTGTCACCCAACATACTGAGTACTCTACGCTCTCCTCCCACCGAGCCCACCCTTAGAGTAGCAACGCCACAACGTACAAACACCACATTACAAGTAAATATCCTGCCTTCAAAGTACAAAGTACAGAGGCATTCATCTTTTAGCAGCTGTTCCGCCCGCAAGATGCGAGTACTATGTGGAACTTTTACAGACTTTTATGGGTAAGCACACCTCGCGCTAGGTTCGAAAGGAAGACAGTTTGAGGGCAGTAACCATAAACACGACAACGCAAGTGAATCCAGTTCAATGCAACTTGAGTTTGAATAGCAAAACAAATGCAACATTTAAATGGATGTGACAAATACAAACCTCTCTAAACCAAAGAAAAGCTTGGTCATCAAGTCATTGTGTGTGTTCGTCCATATGTCCACTTTAGTACTTCTAAGTCAGTGTCTGGTGACCACTGGGGAAACTGGTCAACTTAGTTTGAGTCCAGATCAGATGGAGGTCTGATCTGTCAGAGTCTGATGAGTCAGAGTGCAAACTCTAAGTGCATTGTGTGTTTGAGTTGGTGGCAATCCAGGTGACTGGCACGTTCCTACCACAAAGCAGATGTTCATCCAGCTGTTTCAGGAGCAAAGTAGATCAGAGTTCCTGGAAATCCAGCCGAGAGGCTCGCCGTCTCCTGGAGTCGTTGGATCTTCTTCACTGGATCTCCTCCCGCAATAAAATACCTGACCTGCATGTCAAAAACAGGCTTGTAGTCTCTGAAATGATTTGTCATTCTCTAGTTCAATTCCAAATACTCAAATGATCATGGAATTATTTGTTCCGACAAATTATGTTCAGCATATATCAACACAATTTACATTAAAATATAACTAACTGTTTCAGCTCAGCCAATATGAGAGTGAGCAATAAAACACACATCTTATGAAGTAAATATTAAAGCCATAAACCTTACTCTCTCAGTGAAGCAACACTGTACCTTTCTGCAGAACACAGTATCTGTTTTACCATCGAGCAACATGTTGAAAGTGACTAAGAACTCTACATTACAACAAATTCCCGTTTTTTTTAATAGGGAATACTACTAAGAAACGGCCACTTTGAACGCCAGATATGTTTCATTTAAAGACACTTAGTTTGTTGCTAACCTGAGCTCACCAGCAGGTGAAGCGCAACTCATTAAGGTGAAACGCCAATATAATGTATATATATATTATATACTGCATGTGATATTATTTAATAATGGCCATGCATTAAAGAGTAAGCAGCATTTTGATCATCTTCAGTGGAGCTAACTTTAATTATTTTACATACTTCTGGGTAGTGTCACAAGATGATTATAATGCGTTGCATGCCAGGTAACTAAATTACAAAATAATACCAACAAACTGGTGATAAAGAAGTCAAATTACTGCAATGGATTTTTCAACAGTTACATTGTAACCGTAATGTGTTTCTTCCTCCTTCCCACTCCTTTGCCCTCATCTCTCCATCCGAGCCGACCCCTCCCCCTCCTGCCCTTTTCCGGCTCTCCAATTAAGCATCAGCAGCAGGTTTCCATCAGCCGTCTGGTCCGCTGCAGCAGGACTCTTCAGAGCAGAGGCCTGTCAGGAAATGAACTCATCACTGGGTGACAGCTGCTAATTTCTCTCTCTCTTCCATGTCACACAAGTGGCCTGCTGCAGTTAATAATGAGCCATCCAGCCCTGATTAGGGACGTACAGGAGGAGGGCGGAGACGCTCACAATACAGTACACACTCACTGGGCCAGACATGTAGCATAATGTGTACGGGCGCAGATGGACATTCCTATTGAGAACAAAAACACCAACACACACAGTGGACTGGGGATGTTGGTGGAGGGCATGAACTCAGCTTAGCTCAGGTCCCTCACGTTGTTACAGTAGTTGATCGATAGATATTCATATGTTAAAAGAGCATGTTATTCAAACACATACTAAACATTAAGATGTGATGCAGCAGATGCAAACTTATAAATCTAAATGAAATAAAATATTAAAATGAATCATTTTACACCAGCAAAACTATTATCTGGAATTCAGTGAATCTGGAATTTCTGTCAAAACATTTTGAGTTGTGTAAACAGTGGTGGGAAACCCGAGAGGTCACAAAATAAAGCTGGGATTTTCCTCCGACTACTTTTCTTACCTCTAGAAAGACTTCAAACAAGTCACTCTTTGGTCGACAAGTCATAATGTACGCCAAACAAAAGTTAGAAAGCACCAACTTGAAGAATGCTGTTGCAGTCCAAAATTCAGGTTACATGTACCATTTTAATATTGAACTTTTTCCTGCCATCACTCACACACTGCTTTCCATATTTTGATATCAAACCTGAATAACATATGGCTATTTAGCAATTTCCAAAACCATGTTACAGTTGCATCTTTCACCACTAAGTGAGTGTTAACAAACTCTGGCTCACAGGCAACGTATGGATGCTCACACGATGAACGGGACTACTGTTAAATGTGTTTATTTTGAACACATGAGCACGAGGAGACCGGGTGTGAGTTTATAAACCCAACACTGGGCTGAGAGCAGGAGACAAAGCCAGGCTGAAAGGCAGACAGGTGTTATGTGAAATTACAGGCTCCCTTCTGTCTGTGCGGTTGTGGATTTCACCGCTCTTTCACTCCTCTCTGGCCTCACCTCCCTCAACGGCCATCTGTAATCCTCCCACTTTTTCCTGTGCCACCGCTCCACCACTTTCTCTCCGAGCCCACCTTCTCCCGCTCGGCGTGCATGTGTGTGTTGAAGGGATGATCTTTTGATGCCCTCTGTGTGTACGAGTGCTTTGTCTCTCCACTTTCAGCGGTTGGCCGTTGTGTTTTTCAGCCGTCATACTGCTCTCCCACTCACTCCATCAGAAACCAGGCCTGTGTAGGGGCCTAAATGAATATTGATTCTCCCTCCAGTGCTGAAGACTGCCGGGGGGGGGGGGGGGGGGGGGGGGGGGAGAAGGATGAGTGTGTTGTGTGCAATGAACAGAATGGGCCTGATGGGGGGAGAGAGGAGAGGATGACGATTAGGATGATGGTGATCATGATGACGATAATGATAATGGTGATGATAATGACTGTGTTAGTGATCAGAAAGCATGATGGGAGCCATCAGCTGACGCATGTATGTTGCTTGTAGGATATGCGCTGTGCTGTACATGGAATGGCGGTTATTGACGCTGAAATGTCTGCTCGGCATGACCATTAACAGCAAATGCGGCGGAAAAAAAAATATCTGGACACAGTTTTAAAAAATTTGACAATTTTTATTGTCAGAAATGAAACTGCATTAATGGTTCATAGAGGTTTCCCCAAAGCTGAACTTACAAGGAGCTGATATATAATTATCAACAATGTTTTATTACATATAAATCATCTGTAAGATCTGTCTTGGAGGTTTTTGTCCAACAAGTTATTTCACAACTAGTAATATGCTAATCTCTACAAAATACGGAGAACGAAAATGGACAAGAATTAATAACTGTGTCAAAATCAAAATTCTAACAAACAAAACTTAAGGTAACATTAAACAAAAGTATCAAAGAAAACAAAGAGCATGTTAGATATTTTGCTTTATTTTGATTTTACTAAGAATATAAGATGCATTTTCAAAAATTTAATTTCTGAAGTTGCATGAATCAAGTGGTTAATGTAGTCTTGGTGGATGTGAGGATTGCAAGTTAACTCACTTAGCACCAAAACCAGTTTCCACCACAGTCCCTCCCAATAAATGATGTTTACCCTGAGTTTAGCGTAGCCTAGGAGAGCACAGTAAAAAACAAACAGAAGTGATGTAAAAACTAAATATGTAGGCTTCATCCCAATTGAACAAGGACATGTAACAACAAATGTACGTCTTTTAGTAAATGTCTCTCTCCGCTACCCTTCCAGAACTATATTATGAGGGGCCCCATCCAGATAGACGACCATCTCTTCTCCGGCCTGCTGCACCTCCACGTCACCTCCGCCGACCTCTCCATACACGCCTCCCTCCACCTGCAAGGTGCAGTTGTCCAGCTCTGTCACGATGTAGTGCGTTCCTTCGTCATTGACAATAACCTGGGTTAGGCCTTCCTTCATCATCTGGGACGCGGCGAGCTGCAGCACCTCCTGCATCCCGTCCTGCCGGATAACCCGCACCTCCTGATGTTTCACGTCCGGCTGCACTACGCTCTGCACAGCCGCGGCTATCTCAGGGCTCAGGACCTCCCCTCGCCTTTCCTCGTGGTGGCCCATTTCACTGACGGCGCTGAGCAGAGCGTCCAGGGCCGCGGACGACTCCGAGACAATGTGACTTTGTCCCACCGCTCTAGCCATGGCCCGCAGCTCTTTCCTGGCCTCCCCCGAATCCAGCACCATGTACTGGGTGCCGCCTCCGGCCAGGTGGGCCCCCGCGGAAGCCACCTCCCTGCCCGAGGCTATGAATTGTCCGTCCTCCGTGATGTGGAGCACCTCCGCCACCTGGCCGGCCATGGCCAGCGTCTGCAAGGTGGCAGCGGCCGACTCCTCCAGGGCCTGGTCGATGGTCACCTCCCCGTCGCTGTAGCCCTGGATGATGATGACCTGCTGGACCGGCTCGTCGTGGACGGACGCCTCCGATGAGTCCTTATTGTGCACAGGGGAGTCCACGGCTTCCGTTTCCACAAATGTCGCCCCCTGACCCTTCAGACGGCACTCGAAAGACTTGGACACGATACCTGAGGGACACAGAGACACATTTGATTGCATTTTTGGGGTTTTTATTCCATTTCTGGAGAACAGAGTAGAAAGGCAAGTGGAAAAAAAGACCATCGGAGCTAAAGACCAAAAAAAAATGCACATACAGTCCCACACAACCGTTTAAAGTCATCCTCTTTCGTAATGTTCTTATAAAGTTATTATGTTTGTGGATCCACCACTGTGACAAAGAGGGAAAAAGAAAAAGCTGTAAAGAAGATGATATAAAAGGTAATGCGACACTTCGCATATTTGTGTCACTTAATGCATGAAAGGAGACAGAATATGGAGATATTAGGCTGGCAGAAGAGTGTGGTGAGACACGGCTGGTGCTAATTGAGCCACACTGTGCCCTCTCAGATCACAGGTTGCCATGGCGTTTCCAAGGTGATAGGAACAGTGTTAGAAACGCCATTGTTTAAACAGCGCCTGGCTCAGACATTTGTAGGCTAATCTATGCAGAAAATGGGAATTTGAGACAGTGAAGGGGGGGGGGGGGGGAGGGAGAGACTGTTCACGCCTCGGCTTCCGTGCGCAAATTAACTTATTGTACAAATACTGGAAGCGCACACATGTCACAGAAGGACGACGTTGACCCTGATTTGCTCTGTTTTAGTTTCACCTGAAGGTCTGCACTTCTCTACAACCCTTTAGGCTCATGAAACCCTTTTTGAAAAATCAAAAAGCTCTCTTCAAAACATCAAATTATTTGGGAATAACAAAAATAACTTTTGTTGCTTTTATCTCATTTCCATGAAAAGTTTACATTCCCCCCCCGGGGCAGCGTGGAGATCTCACAGTGCACACAGGAACAGACTCATCAATCATTGATGTTCCTATCTCCCCCTGACATTTAATGTCCTGCACTCACCAGGTTGACAATGTGATCAGAAAGACTGAGTCTGACCCAACAGTGCTCCGCCCTCCGCCCGTGTAAACAACAGGCACAGAAGCTCTTGTCAGACATGTAGGCGGCGACCACTGATCAGTCCTGCGCAGATACACTCCCACAATAGTACAAACCTGTACATGATGCGCTGGAGGAAACAACGAATGAGAGTGTGTGTGAAGAGTTAAGACCTGGACAGACTGTCAGAAATGCAAAGAACTCATTTTACAGCATTTAAATGACCGATAAAATGTTTTCTGTCCTTTTCTAGAAGCTTCTTCAAGGCTGTAAAGATACTGGCCAATTTGGCCAATATCAGAGGAGAAAAGTGTCAAAAGACTGCTCACGCTGTGTATTACTCTGTCCTGTGCTGCATGTTCACTCTTTTGCATACAGTATCATACATCGTTAAAAGCTGGCACTGTCCTAAAAGCGAGAACGATGACAACTTGTTATTTTAATGACACCTGCACACATACGCCCACACCTGTCTACAAGCGCAAAGTTTATTCTAGGGAGCAGCTAAAAACTGAAAGAGCGCTGGACAAAAGACATTTCCACATCGCTCGTCACAAAGGAAGGTGGAAGAGTTGGCGCTTTGTGCAGATGGCCGGGGTGATTTTCTCCCAGGGGACGAAGCTGTTTTCACCCACTCACTTCCATACCTGGCAAGAGCAGTTCCCACCAACTCTGGAGCCGTTTCCTTTTAGCGCAAAGACCAGGGCCTTGTTAAGAGGGAGGGCTGTTGGTACTCGGCAGCCTTGTTTAGATTGATATCGGGGCCACATTTTGCATTATAGCTCTAAGTGACCTACAAGACATTAGTTCGGCCTGCAGGGTTCGTCTGCACATCTCTAACTCTCTTAGCCTGTCTCTCCTCTCACTTTGTGAGTCTCCATGTATCTCTATACCTCTGCTGCACAGCACTCTCTCTCTCGCTCTCCTTATTTACATAGCATAAGAAAAGAAATGTGCCTTTGTGTTAAAGCAGATGAACAAAAACAACCTCTGACGCTGCAGTACACAGGCAACAAGTCGGTGCAGTCAATATCAATTCGCACTCTGCAATTTGTATCTCAAGTGACAAGCGCAGCAGTTGGTGTGTGGAGGGAGTTGGCATTTTGAGCAGCAGAGGTTACCTATTTACACAGAGCTACAGGGCCCGTGCTAACTGCCCACGCCGAAGCGCTGCAGGCTGAGAGGTCGGCTGTTGAGGACAATAACTCCGCTTCTGCGGCATCACCATAAAAGCTGTATTATATATATATACACGTGTGTGTGTGTGTGTAGCGGGCATGCTAGTGAATGAACTCCTGACTGTATGTATATGTTCGGCTTGGTAAACCTCCCTTTTTTTCCAGTTTGTGCCAAATATATT
Organism: Melanostigma gelatinosum; assembly: GCF_949748355.1. Classification (NCBI taxonomy): domain Eukaryota; kingdom Metazoa; phylum Chordata; class Actinopteri; order Perciformes; family Zoarcidae; genus Melanostigma; species Melanostigma gelatinosum. Next base: position 19,589,334 of record NC_136642.1, on the reverse strand, counting down.
GTTAATGCATGTACGCATTCATGCGCCTCTCTGAATGCACGTGTCAATATGTGGGCGGGATGTTGAGGTCAGGCTTTACTGGTGTGTGTGTGTGTGTGTGTGTCAGCACAACGCGTGCTGCTATACCTATTTGTATGTGCATGCCAGTCCCTGCGTGTGCTCGCTGATATAAATGTGTGTGTGTGTGGTGCTTGTGGGGGTGGTACGGCTGCGCGTTGCTAGTGTGTGTGTGTGTGTGTGTGTGTGTGTGTCACATTAGCCATGGGGTGCTGTCGGCGGGACCCCGGCGGCGGCCCGCTGAGGTTTATGGAGTGTCACTCAGTCGCCGCAGCCGTGAATCAAGTTAATGTTGTAGATCCCATCTCTTCAGTTGTCCTGCGCTCCCGGTGGAAGAACAACATTTGAACAGCGTGATTTGGCCCCGGCGAGAGGCTGATGCCTGTTTAATATGTGTTTTGAGTGTTCTGACTGACTGACTCCTTTAACAGGAAGTAGGAGAGAGGAGAGGCAGGCTGCTTTATTGGCTGTGATCTGAAACAAGATGGAGGCTCCCTGAGAGGAATAAAACAACAGGAGGAAGATAAAAGGATGTTGGGACGGGCGGTGATGTCATGTGGATGTTCAGATGACAGGAAAGTCTGACATTAAAACGAAATCAATGACTAATGAGACATGTGTACAGAGCTCAAAGTATGTGTTGGAGAATATTATATGAACTTAATTAACCCTAATTCAGATTCAGACATCGTGCAGAGGTATGTGGACACAATGTTATTGCTCTGTGAGAGTGCCAGAACTATAAGAAAGGAGAACGACACGAGTGGAGGGGACGGAGAGATGTGCGTCAATAAAAAGGACGACAAACAAACAGAGAATAAAAAATAATCTTGGAGTGTAATTCTACATTTTGGAATAAATCAAATGGCAAACTGCAGAGCATAGCCCTTCTTTGTGATAACCGCTGGCAGGTGCAGCGATTTGCCAACACAAGGGTTTTTTAAGATCAGGCTGGGTCGCTATGAATTGTGGGAGTCATAGAAACCGTCCTTATTATTGTAAGTGGGCTAAAATCCAATAGTAGAGTTAAAATTGTTACGATGAGCATGCGCTTATTCTTTTAATATTCTGATTTGCTCTTAGTCTCGTTTAAGTGTCGATCAAAATAACATCTGGGGAGAACACAGCTGTCTGCTGTGCGTGGAGATACAACAGTGATGGAAATGAGTGAAACGGGATAACTCCCATCATGAATGAAACGATACTGGAATTGAACCCGATGTAGCCGGAGACTCCTCTGGAACCTCTTTAAGGACCCGCGAGGTGACCCCCGGACCGCAGTCTGCTCCCCATGTGTGCGGTGCGACAGCTTGCCCCACACCGGCCTGGTGTGTTAGCGTCAGGTCAGTGTCGGGGAGCTTCCCCGCTCTGTGTACGTTACAGATGCAATTATCGATCAGCGGATCAATGGGCTGGCCGGCGGCGGGGGCCCGGGGCCTCTAAGTGGCATTACTTCAGCTCGGAGAGGCCGCCAGGGGAGCGGTCAGACAGCACTTACCAGCAGTTAGAGAAATTAACCTTAACACCGAGACACCGGCACACACACAATCAATTACACTCGCAGCAACACAGGTCAGCCCGCTGAGAATGTGAGCTCACATGCACGTGTGATCAGGCCTACATCTTGTTATACTTGTGAGGACATTGCACTGGATGTATTCCCTAAACTTAAACGCCAGGCTCATCTCAGCCTACGTGTACCACACCCCGCATCCTGATTGGTTCTCAGAAGAATGGGCAGGCACAAAGACAAACATGAAAAACAAAGGAATCAATCATGTATAGACACTACAAGCAAGTCAAATATACTGTATCAAACCGTAACACAAGAGTGGAGGGAAAAAGAAAATGCTCCAAATCAATTACAAGATCAATGGCAGGACCATGAAACAGCCAGAGCTTATGATCAATTCTTAACTACGGCACGAAAGCCTTTACAATCCTTTTACCAGCCGATTACCTTCAATTATAGATACAAAGCCGCTGCCTTAAAAACAGCATGATGGAGACCCCTAAACCTGACACACAGACGTTATTTGTGGGGGGATTTTTTACAGACGAGGTAGTGTGTGTGTGTGTGTGTGTCAGGATCCAGGATTCCCCTGTCTGTTGTGGTGTGCCATGTGCTCTGTTTGTCCTCTGCCTTCAGACACCTCCCAGGGCCGCACCCTTAATCGTGCACGGCTGAGGACACTCAAGCTGATCACCTCCTGCAGCCTGACACACCAGATTCAGGGCCCCTTAATGAGTAGCCTGCCACTATATAAACTCTGGTCCTGCAGTCTGGGAGTGTCAGGTCGTACCGTCTTCTCCCGCTGAAACCCCGTGGTTCCTCTGCCCGCCTTGTGTCTGTGGATTACACTCCGCTCCTCTGCCCTCCTTGTGTCTGTGGATTACACTTCGCCGCTCTGCCCTCCTTGTGTTTTGTGGATGCGCTCTGCCGCTCTGCTCTCGTTGTGGTCTACGGATTACACTCTGTCGACTCCAGTATCGAGCCACGGGACTTCACGCCGTCAACTCACCAGCCCTCCAGTGTCGAGCCACGGGACTCACACCGTCGATCTGTCAACTCTCCAGTGTCGAGCCACGGGACATCACACTGTCGATCTGCCACTCGGGTGTCGGACCACGGGCTCCACACCTGCACCCACCTGTCTATAAATAAAGCCTGTTTAACATTCACTTCTGTCTCCTGTGGTCTTGCGTTTGGGTCCTATCTGTGAACTCCCGGGACAGAACGACCTGACCATAATGGACCCAGCAACCACAGGAGCAGCTACGCTGGCCGGATATAGCACGCAGCTGGAGGCACACCAGCAGAGGCTCATGGAGATGCGTCAAGCCCTGCAATCCATGGAAGCTGAGGTCTCTGAGGGGGACCCAGCAACCACAGGAGCAGCTGCGCTGTACAGCACTACCAGGCTGCTGGAGGAGACGAGACGTTCCCTGGCGAAGATGAGACGTTTCGCTGCGGAGGTTTCTCGGGTTGGCTGGTGCGGGCAGGAACTAGCCGGGACAGTCAAGTCTCCACCAGTTCCAGCACCCGCACTATTCCCGCCTGTCCTCGCTCCGCCGGTCTGGGAATCCCCCGTGCCGGCTCCGAGTCCCTATGATGGAACACTGGGGAAGTGTCAAGGCTTCCTGTTGCTATGCCAACGGGTGTTTGACCGACAGCCCCTGACTTTCGCCTCAGACAGGTCCAAGGTGTCTTACGTGGTCTGCTTACTGCGGGGAAGGGCTTTGGACTGGGCCATGTACACGGTGAGCAGCGACCAGCCTAATACTGTGGGGTATGTGGACTTTGTGACTGCTCTGATGAGAGTTTTTGACCCTCTGGGGAACTCTGAGTGTATGGTCAAGCGCCTTCTCAGCCGGAGACTGAGCCATGCAAGGGTAGCGGAACACTCAGTGGCCCGGTCGACTCCGGCTCCCCGTAGTCAGACTGCATTGCAGCCGGCTCCTGTTCCTGTCACCTCTTCGCCGCAGCTAGCTCCGGTTCCTACCGCCTCTGCGGCACAGCTTTCGCCAGTCCCGGCCGCCGCCGTCTCCGTACCGCGGCGACCTCCAGTCCCGGCCGTCGCAGTGCAGCAGCGACCTCCAAGTCCCGCCGCTGCCGTCCCAGATCAGCAGCGACCTCCAGCTCCCGCCGCTGCCGTCCCAGAGCAGCGACCTCCAGTTCCCGCCGCTGTCATCCCGGAGCAGCAGCGACCTCCAGTTCCCGCCGCTGTCATCCCGGAGCAGCAGCGACCTCCAGTTCCCGCCGCTGTCATCCCGGAGCAGCAGCGACCTCCAGTTCCCGCCGCTGTCATCCCGGAGCAGCAGCGACCTCCAGTTCCCGCCGCTGTCATCCCGGAGCAGCAGCGACCTCCAGTTCCCGCCGCTGTCATCCCGGAGCAGCAGCGACCTCCAGTTCCCGCCGCTGTCATCCCGGAGCAGCAGCGACCTCCAGTTCCCGCCGCTGTCATCCCGGAGCAGCAGCGACCTCCAGTTCCCGCCGCTGTCGTCCCGGAGCAGCAGCGACCTCCAGTTCCCGCCGCTGTCATCCCGGAGCAGCAGCGACCTCCAGGTCCTGCCGCTGCCGTCCCGGAGCAGCAGCGACCTCCAGTCCCAGCTGTGGTCTCGGAGCCGCAGCTATCCCCGGACCTCGCGGCCGCGGAACCAGAGCCGCTCTCTGGTCCTGCCGCCGCAGGGCCAGCTCCAGTTCCTGCCGCCGCAGGGCCAGCTCCAGTTCCTGCCGCCGCAGCTCCAGTTCCTGCCGCCGCAGCTCCAGTTCCTGCCGCCGCAGGGCCAGCTCCAGTTCCTGCCGCCGCAGCGCCAGTTCCTGCCGCCGCAGCTCCAGTTCCTGCCGCCGCAGCTCCAGTTCCTACCGCCGCAGCTCCAGTTCCTGCCGCCGCAGTCCCAGTTCCCGCCGCAGCGCCAGCTCCAGTTCCTGCCGCGGCCGCCTCTACGCCAGTTCCTGCCGCCGCAGCGCCAGCTCCAGTTGCGGCCGCCTCTACGCCGCAGCCCGCTCCAGTTCCTGCCGCCGCAGCGCCAGCTCCGGTTCCTGTCGCCGCCTCCGTGCCGCAGCCTCTCCCACACCCGGCCGCCGTCCCAGAGGCGCAACGACCTCCAGTTGCCGTCTCTGAGCGGCAGCGACCTCCAGTGCCCGCTGCCGTCTCTAAGCAGCAGCGACCTCCAGTGCCCGCTGCCGTCGCGGAGCAGCAGAGACCTCCAGTACCTGCCACTGCGGCACCAGCATCCTACTCTCCAGAGCCCTTCCGCCCGCCCGGCCGTCCGCCGGAGCACCAGTGTCCGGAGCCCTTCTGCCCGCCCGGCCGTCCGCCGGAGCACCCGTGGCCGGAGCCCTTCTGCCCTCCCGGCCGTCCGCCGGAGCACCCGTGTCCGGAGCCCTTCTGCCCTCCCGGCCGTCCGCCGGAGCACCGGGGGCCGACGCTCTTCGGCGGCCCCGTGGCGGGTCAGATCCTGTCACCCCTCCTCCGGACCCCCGCCGCCCACCCTAGTCGGCCTTATAGCTGTGGGGAAATCCCTCCTCCGGACCCCCTCCACCCGCCCTGTGTTGGGTCTTGTGTTACGTCTGGAATCCGTGCCTTAAGGGGGGGGTACTGTCAGGATCCAGGATTCCCCTGTCTGTTGTGGTGTGCCATGTGCTCTGTTTGTCCTCTGCCTTCAGACACCTCCCAGGGCCGCACCCTTAATCGTGCACGGCTGAGGACACTCAAGCTGATCACCTCCTGCAGCCTGACACACCAGATTCAGGGCCCCTTAATGAGTAGCCTGCCACTATATAAACTCTGGTCCTGCAGTCTGGGAGTGTCAGGTCGTACCGTCTTCTCCCGCTGAAACCCCGTGGTTCCTCTGCCCGCCTTGTGTCTGTGGATTACACTCCGCTCCTCTGCCCTCCTTGTGTCTGTGGATTACACTTCGCCGCTCTGCCCTCCTTGTGTTTTGTGGATGCGCTCTGCCGCTCTGCTCTCGTTGTGGTCTACGGATTACACTCTGTCGACTCCAGTATCGAGCCACGGGACTTCACGCCGTCAACTCACCAGCCCTCCAGTGTCGAGCCACGGGACTCACACCGTCGATCTGTCAACTCTCCAGTGTCGAGCCACGGGACATCACACTGTCGATCTGCCACTCGGGTGTCGGACCACGGGCTCCACACCTGCACCCACCTGTCTATAAATAAAGCCTGTTTAACATTCACTTCTGTCTCCTGTGGTCTTGCGTTTGGGTCCTATCTGTGAACTCCCGGGACAGTGTGTGTGTGTCACACTGGTGCAGGCTTTTGAAGGTGACACTGCTAAGTAGATAAAGTGTCAGTTCTGGGTGTATCCAGGTCACCGGGGAAAGCCTACCATACGAGTGTGTGTGTGTGTGTGTGTGTGTGTGTGTTTCTAAGTGTTTATAGCATGTCTGTATTTTAATGTCTATAGATGTATTTGTGTTCATTGTGTTTCATTATTGTTGGAATGCTGTTAAGCATTCCAACAATAATTATATTATAATAACAATAAACTATTGTTCTTCGAATCTTTATTCAACTTCTTCTATTTCTTCTGTCCCACCTCTTCTTCTCCTTCATTTTTTAAGCTACAGAAACCATTCAACTATCAAAATGTTCAGCTCTTTCACCAGAGGGGTGCTATGACTTTTCATATTTCTAACCTTTAAACTTTTTGAATTATTAAGCTTTTTATTTTCAATGGGATCTCTATGGAGAAGATTTTCAAATCCTCTTAAACTTCTTCAACTTTCAAATCCTCATACTTTTAGCTACAGACACCATTTCAACTTTCAAATGTTGAGAAAACCCTCAACTATTGCCAACATGATTCAGCTTTTTGATATCTTTTAAACTTTTTGAACTGCAGCAATTTAACTTTTATGATTTTTCAGCCCTTTTCTGACTTTATAATGGGTGTGTATTGCACAGCTTAGAGTGCGTCACCGCTAGAGTGAAGAGCAGCTTGAGATTCTTGTGAAAAAAACATTTGTATTTTGCCACTGTGTCCACAATCTTCACTCTTCATGCATCATTTCTGGATGTAGAAGTAGCTAATATTGTCCTTGTCGTAGAAAAATTACTGTGGAATCCCACAGATTTCCACATTTGACACAGAAGCCGTTAATTGAGAGGAAAACCAACTTTCTGCTCCATAGAGACCAATGTTAAATTTTGCTTCAAAAACATCTTCCACAGAACACGGTACTCCATTTCTAGATCGCCAGTTAAGCCACATTTTTTACACTACAGACACAATTTTTACAGGATCTGTTCTTCAACTCATTCTTCCCCTCAATTATTAATATCAGAGCAATAGGAGCTACGGTTATGGGAGTTTTGATGATTTGTTTGAGAGGTGTTTCCCTGTTTTATCTCCATGAAATGGCTTCAGGCACACAGGTGTTTGCGATTGAGCCAATTAGTGATGTTGCTAAACACACAGACTCACAGACACACGCGCACATACACTCCTCTCCCTCTCTCTCTCACTAATTCTTTCTTCTCTCTCTCACTAATTCTTTCTTCTCTCTCTCTCTCGCTCTCTCTCTCTCTCACTAATTCTTTCTTCTCTCTCTCTCTCGCTCTCTCTCACTAATTCTCTCTCTCTCTCTCTTTCCCTCACTAATTCTCTCTCTCTCTCTTTCCCTGTCTGTCTCTCTCTCATACAGTCATTCAGGTCTTAGACTTTTAGAGGACTGATTATGTCTCCTCTCCCCCTCTCCCCCCCACCCAGCACCACCCTTTCAAAATAAAAGCCCCATGGATTAACTGCATTTAAACAAGCTCAAAATTTGGCTTTTTTGTTAAAAGAATGAATGCTCTTACTAATACTGCGACAACTACTACTGCTGCTGCTAATATAGTATTACTACTACTGATACTTCTACTATAACTTTTGCTGTTGCTACTATTACTATTACTGCTACATCAATATTATTACTTCCATGACTGCTATTACTACCACTACTACTATTACTTATACGACAACTGCTAATAGTACTACTACTGCTATTCATGCTACTAAAAGTAGTAATGCTACTACAGCTATTAGTACGACTGCTACTAGTACTACTACTACTGCTACATCTTCTACTGCCATTACTATTACTACTACTACTGTGATATTAAATACTACGACCAATACTACAGCTATTACTATGACTACTGATACTACATCTTCTACTACTTCTTCTAATTACTAATACTTCTACTTCTAATAATACTACTACTACAAATATCACGACTACTACTACTAGTACTTATTATAATGCTACTAATACTTCTACTAATACTTCGACTACAACTTATACGACTACAAATATCACCACTGATGAATTTTTTTAAGCCACAGAAACTGTTCAAATATCAAAATGTTCAGCTCTTTCAGGAGAGGTGTGATATGACTTTTCATATTTGTAATCCTTAAACTCTTTGAATTATTAAGCTTTTTGCAATTTGTTTTTCAATTGGATATCTATTTTCAGCAATGTTTTTGCGATTAATTTCAGTTTTCAGCATTCCAACGCATTTTCAGCAGGAAATGCTTTTTCTAGTTATTTTCATAATACGATTCCTTTATTTTTCTATTTTGTATTGTTATTGTATTAGTGCATGGCGTTTCTGTCATTGTGTTATTATGTTATGTGTTTAATTATCCATACTATATGTACATCAATATCTTTACATATCCGTGCAGAATGTGTATAGCAACAACATACAGTATGTCTAAGTACATAGGTTCATGTGAATACTATTACTTCTTTACATATTACATTTAGACCACGAGCTATACTGCATGTAAAGAGCGTAGATGTTTATTAAGTATTTAACTTTAAACAGTTACATGTGTTGAACCTCTTTGCAGACTAAAAAAGACAGGCATCAACATGTGCATGTGTTTACTCACTTGTATGTGTGCGAGTGTGTTTGAGGATGTTCTTTGGTCGAGCCGTGTACACGACGACCTTACCTGCCTCTCCTCCCCTGTGAGGCCTCAGGCAAAGCGGCATGTGTTCCCTATGCGTGTGTGTGTATGAGTGTGTGTGCGTGCACAAACTAGCAGGTCAGCCGAGGTCTGGCTAGTGATGGCTCTACTTTGTCTGGTAGGGACAGCCGCTACTGTCACCTTTACAAACGCCATGAATCAACGCCAGGGAAGACAGGCCGGCCGACCAAAAAACAACCAATTATACGGCCGCCCGATTGACACCGGGTGGACCGGGCAGGGAGAGAGAGAGAGATGGAGACGCACTGAACACACCCCAAGGACGAACAAGCAGAAGAGAATGAGGGCACAGACTGACAGGGGGCCTTCTGGACTGCGACGCCGATACGACAATATTAACGCATCGTTGACTTCAGTTGGAAGTTCAAGAAAGAGTGAATGTCTTTTACATAATCAGTGTTATTATATGTTGTCAGTTGACATCACACAATGTTTAGTCCATAGAACGCGTGCATGAAGTCTCTAAGAAGGAAGCATAAATCATCTGACGCACATGCAGTGTTTTCGATTCTGTACGGTCTCTTTACTGTCGTTATTTTGAGTCGTCCACCATGAAGAGAAGAGTTCGGGTCTGGTAGAGTCTCAGAAACACCCCGCACTGTGTTTTCCTCCAGTGAGTAGCAAAAAATGAGAGGATAAATGATGTTGTCAAGACTGACGCATCCTCTACGAGCACAACTGTGAGTGCAAGCCGTGATTTTAAGACATTCCTGCAGCGCCAGGCTGCAAAGAACGCGCAAGTTTACACAGAGTTTAAAAAGGAAAACAAATAACGGACCAAACAGTGACATAATACATACGGTGTCAGCCTCATATGAGCTGGCGTGTTTCACATCGCACGGGGGGAAAATGACAGAAGTGCTTAAGACGACGGTATGTTTTAACTGACAGTAATCACAGCAGAACAGAACTATAAACAGAGAAAAGACAAGTTGTGGGACTAAAACACTGCGTGTGATTCCGTCCCACAAACAGGAAACCGCTGCCTGGTGGAGAAGTAAACAAGACTATAATTAAAAATCATTCTTGCACGGAACAGATGTATCAGGGGAAAATATCCAGAAGTGGATTTTAAATATTTTTTAAACATATCTTACTCACTGGGACTCAAGACAATTATGATTAACACCGAGCATGAACACGAAACATATAACAACAGTGTGAGAGTGAATATCACAGCACCCAAAAGACCTGGACAATGAAATATACGTACTGTAGTATTCTATAGAGTGAGCTGGGAAGGGTGAGAAGCACACACACACACACACACACACACACACACACACACACACACACACACACACACACACACACACACACACACACACACACACACACACACACACACACACACACACACACACACAGTGGTCAGAGGGAACACAGGTCAGTGTCCTGCTCTCAGCTCTTTTTCTGCTGACTGAGGATGACCCAGTGTGAGTATAATCTGGTCCACACTAACTCTATCTACCTCATGTCCACCGGGTCTTAGCCCCCAGAGAGAGAGAGGGGGAGAGAGAGAGGGGGAGAGAGAGAGAGAGGTGAAAGGGGAAGCAAATAAAAAAACACAATCATCGGGGGAAACCACCCCACTACACCTTTACTTTTCATCCTTTGATCAGCTTGCGTGTCTCTTGTGGCCATGGACTTAGTTACAGTAATGTAAAAACACCTTAGTTTCAAATATGAAAGTAGAATCTAAAATTACGCAAGCAAAATGTTATGGATGCGTGACAGATTTAAAGTTATTCGATGCATAAACGTTGCTTCAAAAGCAAATTAAATGCTATTTTAATATCATAACCCAAAAGAACTAACAAGGAATTTAGAAGACACAGATTTTTCACAAGAGAAAAAAGGGACACACAAAGGGAAACCCGCTTGGAGGAACTAAGACAGGATTCAGTTAAAGATCAGGACACGTAATGGAATCCATGAGTGTAATAATTGTTCCCTGGGAGTAATAAATAAAGCCGACTTCCAGGAGGGCCAGATGGAGGGGATTTTCAAATTAAGAAGCCGGCTAAGAATGAAGGCTTGGCTAGTCAGCACGGTTAAGACCGGATGCAGCGCCTCTGCGGGGAAGTGCGGCTTTGCATCACAGCGAAGGGCAAGCGCCATCTACCGCGACGCAGAGGCTGCTGGGAATTCATCTGGTTGGCTCCGGATAAAAAAAAAAAAAGAGCAAACGTGTGGGAGGTTGCTACAGTTGCACAAAGTGATGCCTGATCAACCTCAGCAGGGCTGCCAGCGAGAGGGCGTCTGATGCTGAAAGGCCTAAAAAGCACCTGATGACTGCGGGTTACATCACCGATTATGTGGCCCAGAAAAGCATCAGAAGACGCATGACTTCAACTTTAAAAATGACTAACCAGATATGACTAATGCACTACTTTTTTTTGGGTCGGAGTGCCGGTTGTTTCCCCCCCCCGATGCTGTAAATCACTGCTATTTGCACCGCAGATGAAGGTCAGAAATGATCACAGTGTGATGGCCCGATGCAGAGCAGAAAAAGGGAGACGGAAGAGAGAGAGAGAGAAGGCGTGCTGGAGCCTCATCCAAGAATCCAAGAGGGACGGTTGACGTATGAAACAACACTCCTATTTCCCATATTCCCCCCTCCTTCCTTCCCCTTCTCTCTCATTCTCCCCATTAGGCCCTCTTTCTATCTCTCTCCAGCCTGTTTCCTTCTTCCTCTCTCTCTCTCTCTCTCTCTCTCTCTCTCTCTCTCTCTCTCTCTCTCTCTCTCTCAAAATCTCTGGAGGTGGACCTTTGATTGCTTCTTTAATTAGCCGTGTCAGACGGCTCCGTGGATTTACTGGGGATGTCGAACTTCTGCGGATAATTACGTGCCTCTTCTTCCCTTTCTCTTCACTGCTACATCTCTCCATCCTGCTTCCACCCCGTGTCCCCTATCTATCCCTCTCACCGACTCTACCATGATTTAATGATTAATTATGGATGGCAGTTTGAGAATAAAAGCTTCTTTGCTAATCAAAATGAACCACCCCCCCCCCCCCCCCTTTCTCATAATTACAGTGTGAAGATGATGTTGCTGATGTCGTTTTGTTTCCAAGGCCTGGCCCGCTCACTGATCTGAGGTCCGTCAAGGCGGAATGGAGTGAATAATCACAACATAATGGCTCGCTTCAAAATGAAAAAAAAAAAAACCAACTGTGTAAAGAAGTGAAGCAAGCCGGATTGGGAAGAATACAGACAAAGAGTCAGAAGCAGATTGCTGTGGAAGATGTCAGTATAGAGGCCAAGACCAGGAACCAGACATCACGATCAACAATGCAAAACCTAAAGAAATGAAATCAACAACAAATTCAATATGTATCAACTCCACAATACGTTTGACTCAATATAGGTAGAGTAGCCTGTGGGAGCTGTTACACGGCCTCTACTTGTAGAATAAACTACTCAATTTCAACATTCTTTAGTCCTGGCCTACAAACATGTGAGGATTCGCTGCTGTTCTACTCTTCGGAGGACATGAAGGCATCAGCACGCTCCTCACCAAGTGCCTGTTGGAGGGTCAAATATCTTCGGAAAAAACCCATCTCCCTCCACCTCGATGTCAGACTTTGGGAGGCTGCGTCGCACAATTTCTCGAACTTTTTGAAATCAACAATCCGACAGCAGAGATTGGCCCGGAGTGTGGAGGTGAGAAATTCAGCACTTCTCTATAAAGCCCTCTATTTGTCTCTCCATTCTTTACAAACTACTTCAGGCTATTTATCACATTTGAGTGTACAAAGGAGCACAACACTGAATGTTAATCGTCAGCTGCAGCTTTAAATGTGCTAAATAAGATATTCAGAGCGATAATACTGCAGCAAAAAAATCTATTGGCTATGTACAAATATAGTGAAGTAATGCGTAGCACCCACCCTCCGGTTCCCCCTCAAGTAAACACTGTTAGCTCTGTCGCCGCTATTGCCATAGTTTGCACTGTTAGCGCTGTTAGCACCGCCAGTTGCAAGCCGCTGGCTCAGCCAGTTGAGGGGTGACTGAAATACTCCCAATGTCGTATTTAGCACCTTTAATCTACGGACAAACAGCTAAGCTCTTCGTCCACCTGTCAGTGAATATGGTCCAGAATCTATCGGCACGCTGTGGAGCAACTACAGTGATAGCAATAACACATTGATGGCAATGAGTATTCCAGCCATTTCGTGTTGCACTTCCATAAAGTGGAGAGAGCAGAGGGCGAGCTGCAGGGATCCAGCTGGGTCGAGCTCCCAAAACACTGGATGCTACTGCGCGTAACACAACCCTGTGACATAGACGTCAGAGTACAACTCATAAGTGTGAAGTCTCAAGCCAAGCGGAGCTATGAGAACAGATTGATAGAAGGAGCAAATTCTTATACAGCAAAGAAATGCTTTGCTGACAAAATTGTATTAAAGGCTGTTCGGCCTGTTATCGTCAGATGAAATCATCTTTTCATTTACCAAACCATCACCGGTGTCAACTACATCAAAACCCGGACCATGCATACTGTATATACCTATAAAGAATATTATACGACGAGTCCCTATCCACACTCGCATGTGACACACACTCGCAGACACACGGGTCTGTTTGGCTGAGCCTCCGATCCTCTCCCTGCCATATTTACCAGGTATTTACCTAACAGAGGCACGCTGGAGATATTTATGGTCCTGATGGCTCTATATATAGGGCTGAGGAGCTCGGCGAGAGGAGAGGCAGGCGCGGTGGGAGGTTGCTTCTCTAATCTCCATCTCCAGGCTGACAGGCCTGAGAAGGCCCTAATGAATGACTCTTTTCATCTACGCGCCTGTGTGTGTGTATGTGACAGTATAAATATTTAGCAATATTGAAGTCAGCTCGTGATTTTACACAGATGGAGTGATTGATGGCTCAGCCCCCTGATGCGTGCCAAAAGACCGTCCTGGAGATGTTATATAAACCACCACAGCCTCTCTCTCTCTCTCTCCCTCCATCATCATCTCCATCTCGCTCCCTCTCTATCTTTCACACTGCCTCCTCTGCACTCCGCCTCCTTCCCAGCTTGTCTTCTCGCTGTCGATCCGCCCTTTGTGGCTCTGCCAATTTGCTTCACTGTTGAATTTCTATCATAGAATGTGGTGTCCCTACGGCTGCAAGACCTACAAACTCATTCAGAAACAACTATCACATTTTTGAGGATTTTTTTCATAAACATCTTTGTTATCGCTCCTTTTTTTTAAACTTCTGCAGAGTGCTCTGTATAACCTTTTTTTTTAAAGTTTGCATATTGATTGATCGATTTTCCATACATGAAACGTGTGCACAGTATGAGCCCTGTTCCCATGCTCGTGCTTTGTGGGCACAAACCAAAAGGTCAAAGTCAACATGTGAGTGAGAGCTGCTCTTTAAAGTCTGCAGGCTCCCACATGAACACAAACACACAGCACATAGTCATACACTCACACACACCAACACATTCAGAAAACATGCACACAATGCTGTCATCTGTGTCAGAGAGAAACCAGACCAGAGCCACTGCCACTGTTTGTGCAACACACACACACACACACACACACACACACACACACACACACTCTGCTGCCAATATGCTGCCGGAGCTCGAGGAAGAAATAGTGTGTGTGTGTGTGTGTTTGTGTGTGTATGGTTGAGCTACACTTGTGAGGACTGACTTGTGACAGCTCTCCACTACTTCTGGGAGGACATTTCAAGTTTTGTGGACATTTCGGCTGGCTGGTCGTCATCGTGAACAGTTCCCATCGGGGCTAGTCTCGGAGTTGTGGTTCAGTAAAAGTTATGCCATAAGTTACGGTTACACAGGTAAGACTAAACCACAAGAGAACTAATGGATAGGAATCTATTGCATTTGAGCGCCTGTGTGTGAGTGTGTGTGTGTTTGTATATGTGTACCACGCAGACCTTCTGCATCGCCTCTGCACAGCCAATTAAACTAAAGTACAAGAACAAAATCCCAGAACAAATATATGAGGACTTTAAGGGGGGATGTTGAAGATGTATTAACCTTGTAATTGCCCGTGTAAAATATGCTCCCCTGGTAATGAAATTTCCTGCTTTAATTTGAAAAAATTGGGGAAATATCTCCCCTTTTTTGCCTTGTGTTTTCTCATTTAATTGCATTTAAAACTTCAATGTCAAACACCCCCACCGCTTTCTTGGGGGGGGGGGGGGGGGGGGGGGGGAGGACCAGCGCTGGACCGCCACATCTATTAATCTAACTGTCCTTTATCGGAATTAGCATTCAAATGTGATCGGTTCCACTGAGGCTTCGCCACCGCTTGTAATTCCAACAGAATCCACTCCCATGCAATAACTACAGTGCCCTTCAAGACCACTACCACCTCCCCCTCGCTTTGAGAGCTATTGATTTTTATTTGTTCTGTAATGAGAACAATTAGTCTTTTTCCTGCCCTCCTTCATCTATCACCTCTGTGTTCCTGTGGCTCTGCCACCCAGCCGGCCTGTGTCTTTAAACCCAGCTGGAGGTCCATCCTCTGGGCAGAGGACACCACTGCGCCCCTCTGCATAGGAAACACAAAACGCTCAAAGAGAGATAACAAAGGCCATTTCACTTTGTTTACCTGACTACGGGCAAAAACTAAGCACTTTTGATCCGTCTGTGTTCATGGGGTTTGATCAACACAGGCTTTTGGAGGATGATGCTGACAGACAATATTTAAAATGATTGAGATAAATGTTTTCTTTTCTTGGCATGAAGAAAAACCTTTGATTCAAACTAATTCTAAATAATAATATTACCGACAAAAATGTTCAATCCATTACGAATCAATGCGCAGTAATTACAGAAACACATTGCAACCTATCCGTCATACTGGACGGCTGAATGCAGTGTGGTTGGTGTTAACATGTATCATAAACCGTGAAAACGTAATAAAACACTCGTCTAGCCATTAATAAAGCTTCAATTTCCACTGTGGAAGGAGAGTGGCATGCTGGGCGGACTACTAGCAGCGATCAGGAGACTTTAGCCTCTATAAACCACCTGATTGACAGTGTGATTTGTGACTGACTGGATAAGTGGCTAGCTGCTTGCTCCGTGCAGCAGTTTGTGCCATCGTACCAGCATGTGTGTGTGTGTGTGTGTGTGTGTGACGTCAGGTCCTATTTCAGCCATGGCCGGTGAGGAATGAAGCAACGGAAAGAGTCCATTTCTCTTGCCGCGCTGCCTGAGCCTTACTTACCCTAATGATGTATAATAGCCTGCAACTACACTTAACCTGAGCATTACTGTGGCAAAGACTGAGTGGAAGAGGCACACACAAGCAAGCACGCACACACACACACACACACACACACACACACACACACACAGGTCTAGTTTTTCCGAGGACGCTGTTTACCAACGGCTGCGAGGGCAGGAAACGACCTGGCACGTTGAGAAATGAAAGTCTTGCAAATCGCACTCCATCAAATCAGATCAAACCCCAAGACGTACATTAACATCGACAGCTGTATCCTCGCTTTCTCTCTGATCCTTTGCTCGCACTTCACTCTGCTGCTGACTCATTCTGTAGCTATAAGCTAAATTATACAAGCAGTTAGCATGCTGCATCTGTTGTCCGTTAATTAAAGTCATTTTGCTGGATGCCTTGTGTGTGTGTGTGTGTGTGTGTTCATACGAGCAATACAGAATCTGGTCCTTTGACCTCTTTCGCACTCATTAGCGCATCACTTACATGCGTGCTTCATAAACGACTGAATGAATGTGTGTGTGTGTGTGTGCAAGACAGGTCGGAGACAGAGGAGAGACAGTAAATGACAGTCACGTGAGGAGGCTACTGTATGAAACCTCAGATCTAATCAATAGGAGTGAGGAGGACGCCAGGCGCCAGCCAGAGGGTCACCACTCATCACTCAGGTCAGCGGCGAACACACACGTGCGTGCACACACACACACACACACACACACATGCAAGCACGCAAAGGGGAGGGCATTGCACGGGGCACATTACTAGACAGAACTATGAGGCAGTCGAGGATGGGTCAGAGAGGGGTTGAAGCACATAGCAACAGAAAGGGAGCAGGATCGATGGGAGAGATTGAAGGAGCTCCATAATGCCGGAGGAGTCACGGATGTCCCGAATACAGCTAAGCAGGGCTAGGACACAGGTCAGCAGGGTTAAAACCGCCTCGCACCGCAGGGAGGAGGCATCGACAGGCCATAAAAGAGGTGACGGAACAGCGGAACTGATGGATTTTGATGCTCACTCGGGGTTGAGCGCGACTGTGGTCACCACATATGTGTAGAGGAGAAACGGAGAAAATGAAAATGACCAGGCTGTAGCTGGAAATCAACTAATACGACAAAGACAGCGGGCCTTTTGGCAACCTTTGCAGCCTGCTAAGCTGTGGGAACTTGACAGAAAGTGGGGCAGCAGAGGAGCACACACACGAGTGTGTGTGTGTGTGTGCATGGACACACCGAGTGTGCTGTGGCTCTGCAGTGGAGAGACACCGACTGAGAGAAGGACGAGGCCTGGTGGCATTTAGCCCTGTTCTATAATGACACAGAGCTGCGGAGGAGACACAGGCACTGTTATTGAATTATTGAAGGTGCACGGTGAGGTATAAATCTGCCATGGAGATGCCATACTGTTGTAACACACACACACACACACACACACACACACACACACACACACACACACACACACACACACACACACACACACACACACACACACACACACACACACACACACACACACACACACACACACACACACAGAGGCCACCGACATACATCGAGGCTGGCGTGACGACTGGAGGCTTTGACTTGCTGACCTTGGGGTTGTTAAAACAAGCTCTCAGTCAGCTTTTCTGCAAAATATGTTTACCTCGCGAGAGAGAAGTCGAGAGAGAGAGACGGAGGAAGAGAACGAGAGGGAGCGAAAGTGAGTGTGTGTGTGTGTGTGTGCGTGCGGGCTCTGTGCTGACATTGCCGGAATAAACACAGCGACTCCATCAATTCTTCCGGATTGTGAGGCAAAATAAAACAAGAGACACTGCGGAGGGAGAAATAAAGTAACTACCAACCTGTGCTGGCCCGGGCTCCAGCCAGCTTTTACTACACGGCGGCTTCATGACTGAGAGAAGAGATTAAGCTCTCGAGAACAAACATTTGAATCCTGTGAAACCACAGCACTCACACACAGATTAAAAGGTTGTATATATGTACCTGTAGCGAATACAGCCTAGAAACCGTACATCAACCACCAATTACTGATGTTTATCTCTTAAATAAAAAGAGACAGAGTATTGCTACATGCATGAAGACATCACTATATGTGATAATTCCCTTTTCTTCCTTCCAGCAGAAAGATTTTCACCGCACGCACCAACAGGTTTTTTTATTTTTTATTTCCGTTATTTCTGTATCTCTGTACAGATAGGGAGGTAGTGTTTCTCAGCTCAGCCGCCTCCCACCTCGCAAGCTTCCTGAACACTCGCGGACGTGATGCACTGCAGGTGTGTGCCAATGAACCGTGTGATTACAGACTGTTGCAAAATGCTCATATGTACATTTGTTTGGCGCATGTATGCATATTTGTGCATGTGTGTGTATAAGTGGGCGCGTGTGTCCTGCCTGAGCTCTGTAGCCGAGGGGGGGCACCTCTTCTTATTAACATCATCAGTCTGCATCATTACTAGTCTGCCTGGGTTTGGGCAGCAGGTGCTATGAGAGTGCCAGGGTTACAAACGACCACGGGATCGCACACACACACACACACACACACACACACACACACACACACACACACACACACACACACACACACACACACACACACACACACACACACACACACACACACACACACACACACAGAACGCCCCCTTTTCGAATCCGCAAAAGGGATGCGGGGTGTCTGTGTCTATCTGTTATCCAGCGGGTTAGCGCTCGGTGTCTGGCCAGGTTTTCACTGGGGGGGGGGGGGACTCCATCCATTCTCCTGACAACAGGCCGGCGATACGCTGCCGAGGCTGAGAGAAACTCGGCTCAGAGCAGGGGAGGGTCCGCAAGTCAACCAAAAAAAACATTACACAGGCCGCGTGCAAGACAGTGTGCAGCTAACTGGAACATGCACACGACACAGTGCTGTAGCACAACAACAAAAAACATGCAACACTCAGGCGCAGATGGAAATACACACGAAGGTGAGGGTATTGGCCTCTTAACAAAAAAATGGGACATTCTCGTTGCATTTGTTAACATACAAGAGTTGACTATGGGAAAAGGGTCTGTTCACCCAAATCACAAAAACACACATTTCCCCACTTAGACACTTAGTGGTGTCTAAGACGGTTTTTGTTTAATTTGACCAGGTTTTGAGATATCCATCTCTGCCGCCAAACTCTCAGTTAGCGAGCTCATAGGCTTTGTTGCTAGAGCTGCAATGATCGGGAGACTAATCGATAAATTGATCGACAGAAAAATAATCGACTTTAAATAAAAAATGTGGATAATCAAAGTAGTTTTTCATGCAAAAATGGCAGAAATTGCTCTTTTCAGCCTCTCAAATATGGAGATTTCCTGCTTTTCTTTTCTTTTGTTGAAACTGAGATGGACATCTGCAACTATTTTCTGACATTTTATAGACCAAACAATTATTCGATTAATCTGAAGTATAATGAGCAGTTTGATAACGAAAATGGCCGTCTCATAACTTTATACAAACCTTCCTTTATGGAGCAGTTAATACTCAAACAGAGGAGGTGGAAGAAAAGGGAATGGCGTGACAATATTGTTTCTGGTAAGACATTTTAGATCTTGTTAAATTATTTGCTCAGTGAGGACCAGAAATGAAATTCCCTTTACCTCCACTGCAGGAACCTCAACACCTGAGCAAACATCACCAAAATGATCTGCTCGATCCCACTCACTGTATGTGAGATAATAAGATTTCTTTATGGTATGGGTGAACTAACCTTTCGATCTGAACCGACTGTAATGAATTGTTGTAATCAGTAACATGCAGATAAGAATCTCTAGAACTACAGATATATGTATCTGTTGTCTATCAGGTTTTTGAAATCTTAATAGAAAAACGGTGTGTAGGTGCAAACACACACAATGCAACAACACAATCACATGGACATCCCATAAGTATGAGCATGGTCATATTGACGGATGGATATCTACACCAGTGAAGTTAATGCTGATAAAATGCCCAGCATTATTATGGCACGTAACCAGAGACTGGTAATAAAAGCGATATGAATGGCGACTGGCCCGTTTCTCAGGCGCCTCTATGGCACCACCCATGACACCAAAGATGTGTCAAAGACAACAGACACTGAATACAGCGCTGTGCTGCTCGTACTCTGCCCACGGTTATGGATTATGCAGCCGGCCGCGCGTTCATTTAAGACGGACACATTGATCTGGCATTGACGAAGCATTTCATATTAGCCAGGGTTTGCTCTTTACGGCATCAAGGGCAATCAGATGCACTGCATCAGGCTAAATATAACCTCCTATCCAGCCAAACGCGATGCACTCAAAGTCACTCGCTGGCGGGTCACTTTCAAATCAACCCGGACGTCAGGATTGATGCGAAAAGGAGGAAAACAAACAATCGGTACGATTTTCGTATTTATTAATGACAGGATTAAAGTTAGTTGAGGTGAGATTGAGCCACTCCAGGAGCAAAATCCGTTTTGTTGATTGCACAATATGCTGACATATCACTCAACCAACCACTTAAAACTGAGTCAGAGCAGAGATAGGTATGAAACTGAATAAATCAGCATTACGGCGATATTGATTTGACT
Source organism: Melanostigma gelatinosum (assembly GCF_949748355.1). Classification (NCBI taxonomy): domain Eukaryota; kingdom Metazoa; phylum Chordata; class Actinopteri; order Perciformes; family Zoarcidae; genus Melanostigma; species Melanostigma gelatinosum. Next base: position 19,568,959 of record NC_136642.1, on the reverse strand, counting down.
GCAATTCAATGAAAACAATTGAGCGGGGCGGGGTGCAAAACAAAATGATGAATAAATCCGAGACAGGAAACAGGGGAAAAAAAATGAAATTGTATTCGGTTCTCTAATATTGAAGGCGCAGCAGAAATGAATGTCCCTGGTTAGTTAGCGCTGTTAATTGGGCGTGCAAAATTAAAATGTTAACGTCACTGCTAGCTGGGAAGGCGGAGAAGGCCCCTCCGGCTGTATTTGACCTAGCAGAGCGTGCTTCTTCCCCTCCTTCTCTCTCTGCTTCAAGTGTCTCCAAAACTAATAAAAAAAAAAGCACTCACAAATCCCCCCATGAAGCCCTCCATATGAACTGTCACATTAATAACACTGCACTTGTATTCAAATTTTCTGTCGGAAAGCTAAAGAAAGATTGAATGCCCTGCCGTCGCGCGGCCAAAGATTGAAGACGTGTCTCATTGACATTGTTAAAAGTTTATGAAAATATATGAATTCTCAAACGTGGCGGGCCGCCGTGCAGCTCCACTCCCAACACTTCGGTTAGAGACTGCGGCTTTTAATCAAAATGATTGAATACCGCAACTTTGGATTCAGGGATTCTAATAGAGGACGGATAAAGTGTCACGGTCCAGAACTAGAAAAACCACACGGGATCACACATGCATGCATAAAAACCTTTCTATATTTTTTCCGTCTCGCTGTTTAAAAAAAACCCCAACATATTCCTCATTGGTAGGTACCTTGTTTTCCTCTGTTACTAAGTGCCTGTGTAAATGGCATGTGTGCTGGCGGCAGTGTGGAGTGGGTGACTGTTAGTCTTCTGGCTCTGCTCCTTTGCTTTCTGGGGAAAGAGACGTATGGCACCGATATACACAAACACACACTTATAAAGTGGGGTGAACATACAGCAACAGCTGCTGGCAACATCTCACGAGAGGACGAACGGAGTGACAGGCGGCCATGTCGGTGTGTGTGTGTGTGTGTGTGTGTGTGTGTGTGTGTGTGTGTGTGTGTGTGTGTGGGGTCTGTTGCGGCGTTGGCAGCAGAGGGCTGAGGTAGAAATGCTCTCCCAGGACCAGGAGCACGGCAGGAAAAAAAAAAGACCATTCCACTGGGGATAACACATGCCCTCTCATTGGACTGCGCGCTGCATATCAATGCAGGAGCTATAGCAACATGAGCCTTGTTTGAGCTTCACTACACTCTTCTGAGTTTATATAAACTGACCTTATTCCCACAGGGGTAATGTGGGCTTCCCCTGAGGATCTTAAAGGACGAGAATAAGACTAGAAATACTGGTCATTACAAAAGTAAGGGCTTCAAGTAGACTTTGAATAAACAAAATATGATTTCATGACCGATATTGGCGGGCGTTCCCTTTCCCATCTTTTGACTTTCCCCTAAAAACATGTCTATATTTGGTCAGAGTTTTGCATTGAAGTTCAAACTACCGGCATGGCTAATAATGCCCCTGCCTCCTCTTACCCTCCTCAACTACAGCCAGCAAGCTCACAGACGTGGTTGTAAATGTATGGCAAATATGATGACGTTACAGTTGAGATTCACGTGATTATCAGTTATTGGCTTTGCTTTGTTTTCTTTTGTCAAGTATGAATCTATTTACATGACAGGTGGGAGAGGTAGTAGCGGCGGCTAAGCACCGGAAACACTGTCAGGAAACACGGTGAAATTCAGTGACACAAGCATGCACACTCACAAACAATCAACGCAATTTGGAGTCTTCTGAATGTTTACTTATCCATATCTGTGCATTATCTACTATGTGTACAGTCCAGCATCAACGATATGGAGCGGAGAGTCAGTAAAAGCTTTAGTTTAGCTCCATAGCTCGGCTTGTAGCTAATTAACGTCAACTATTTTAGGTTAAACATCCCGTCATCCCTGCTGAACATGTGTTCAAATCAATCATTTTTTTTTATATTAATGTAAAGTTGGACATATCATATTGTGAAAATGACGGGCTGCTGTTAAGTTTGACTAAACTGTCAAATGTTGGCTGAGCTTCTGCACTGAGTGACGTGTGTATTCAGTGTGCGTGTAAGTGTGTGTGTGTGTGTGTGTGTGTGTGTGTGTGTGTGTGTGCACGCTGTCATATTGTCGTGGCAAGCAGGTGGTGTTTTTCTCTCACTCCAGGAGGCTCCTCAAACAAAGAGCTTTTAGCATCAACTTATCAATCTCTGCTGCGACACCACTACCAGCTGGGTGGAGGGCAGGTTGCGAGGTGGGGCTGGAACAGTATAAACACACACACACGCGTACACACAATGTAAGCGTTGCCCGGAGAGCGCTGTGGGAGGTGACTCACGTACCTGTTTGTGTGAATGAGTTCAGCATAAGGGGACGCAGATAGAGAGAAGAGGAAGAGCGGAAGGAGACAGTGATGAGGTCTTGATGTAACCTGGCTTGCCATAACTTTTAATGCAACACAACCTGCTTTATTTACTGAGGATGAAGGAGAAAAATGAGCCGTAGCCAACGTCAAACAAGTTACGACCACCACATGTACAGAGATGCTCTACCTGCCCCGGGGAGAGGAGCAGATAGAGGACGGACAGTTTGAGAAAGGAGACGCCCTGGTGATGAAGAATAAAGCGGGTTTTCTCGGAGGGTGGAGTGATTAGTAAATGAGTGAAAGAAGTAGGCCCAACGACAGCGTTAGCACCTGGGTCAGAGTGCTGATAAAATATCTTTTTTTCTTTTGTTTTAATGCTCTTTGGTGACGGATGGGGCGGGGCTTGCGACACAATCCATCCTCATTTGGAATATTGTTACTACACTTTCCACTCACTGACAATTGACCAGATATATCTCCAACACAACAACTGCCACCTAAAACCCACTGGTGATACAAATAAATCCATCAATAAATCCATCATGTTGGATGAATGTAATAAATGGATCATTTCCACACATGGTGCACTTGACTTCAAGTTGCAGTCAACTGTGCCACCTGCAGCTGGAGTGTACAGTGCACACCGAAACAGGGTTTTCTCATCAGTGGGTGTGTTGGGGGCTGATAATAATCACAGCCAATCACGTCGGCTCCCCTGATTCCCTTTAAAAATAGAGCTCTCTCACTATAACATGCTCTCAGTCTGGCGATGGAGAGGACAGTCCAAAAGGAGCCCGACTGACATGGGACTCGCCTGGGGACCTGCAGAGTTGATGAGTTACCAAATGCCAAAATATTCTGCCAAGGGCATATGATGTCACTGTTCACTCTATTCTCTGCGCATAAATACAATTACATTTGGAACCAAAATGATCCCAATCATAACTTTTTTTAGATTTGGCTGCGCCAACACATGACATTGATGTCAACACGGAATAATTGGGAACCAAAGTCTCTTTTAGTTTTTACAGTTAATGTTTGCATTCATAGAAATTCCTGTCAGGATCCTGTTCACCATCGACACCTGACAGAGCAAATTCTCCTGGTCCCTCCTTGACATGTCCCTCACGGATTCTACAAACAGTCAGGATGATGTTCTACAACATGCTGTTTGTGGCAGCAACAGGTCCACCTCTATACTGCCATTATAAAATGTGATATTCAATTCAGGAGACACTTTTGTGACACAGGAAGGCACATGGAGCTGTTGTTGCAGAGCCACTGGCTGTGGTGTGTGCTGCTTCATGTATGTGCTGCCTTCAGGAGGCATAATTGGAGTGGAGTTGCTGGCAAACCTAAAGAAATGGGACTATATTATGACTTCCTGGAATCACTGCTATGAACGTTGACCATTCACTGCAGTTGTTGCATTCAGTTGTGGGCTCTGGTCTAAAATGATATTATAAAGGCAAAGAAAAGTGACAAAAATAGCTCACGGCCTCAGACCAGGTCAACAGAACTCCGAGCAATCTTCACACCAAAATGCAGTTTGCTGCTGGACTTTCCCTGGACACTCCTCCCTTACTGGACTCCACACGTGCTGAATGGCAAGTCAGCAATACACAGAAAAGATGCAAGAAAAGGAAAAGACATGAATACCGTGCCAACCCACCAGTAGGAAAAAAAACGATTGAAATCCACCAAATGACTGTCATGGGGTAGTTTAAGTCCATCAATGATGAGTGAGGTACAGTTGTAAATCCTGCCAGTGACAGGTGGGGTAGATATTGAGGCCCGACCAGTGAATGATGACGTGAGTTGCAGTCAAATCCATCTACATCAAAGCTCCGGGCCTTCGTCTTCCTCCCTCTTTGGCTCTCGAAAGAGGCTCAGGAGTCACAGCTATCACTCTCTTCCTCAATCTACCCCCCTCAGTCCAACCCCCCCTCCCTCACCACCGTCTTGATCCGCCCTTTCATTATCTCCACCACGAGAGGAGAGAGAAATGGGTGGACAAAAAAAAAGGTAGGAAGAGGAGAGTAGAGAGGTCTGAAGAGGTTTTCAAATCCAGTGAAGCCTGTCATATTACAAAAACATGTCGCTTTAAACTAAATGTGAAATATCAGTAATTGAAGCCATAAATCCACTGTTGTGTTTCCCCTCACCTCCTCCCTTTCTCTCTCTCCCTCCCTCTTTACCCATCCCTCCCTTGCTCTCTTTATTTTTGTAAGGGTGCTTTTGATGAGCGGTAAATTGGAAATTATTTTGTGTTGTACTGCCGCTCTGAAACGTCTTCCCATTACCATGCGTCAGTCAGCACTGACAGTGAAATTACTCGACTGTCAATCTGGCTATCAAAAGAGGATGGGTGGGTGGGGGTTGTTCATGGAGGTGAGTGGTGGAGAAGGAAGAGGTGTGTGTGTGTGGGAGGGGGGGGAGGGAGTTAGAGATTGATCAATAAAGAGAGGATGATAGAGGAGGAGAGAGGGGGCAGAAAGCAGAAGAAGGCACGGTGGGGAGGATGTTCCTCCGTCATTATACTTCTGTTGTGATTGAATAAATCAAAGCTGTTGCGGAATTTAGCTGTCACTATTACCCTCCTCCTGAGTGTCCTTATAACTGTGTGTGTGTGTGTGTGTGTGTGTGTGTGTGTGTGTGTGTGCCATCACTGGTACAGGCGCCAGCTCGCGAGGGCAGCAGCAGCAAATTAACCATAATTGCAGATAAGAGACAATCGGAGGGAGAAATGTATAGAATCAAGTAAATGGAATAATTCCTTTGTATGGCAATAATTTACGGTCTGACCAGGGCTCCCGAAACCGATCTCAGAATCCCTCCCGCATTAGAATGTGTGTGTGTGTCCCAGAGGGCACAGCTGTGTTTTTGTTAGGTGTGTGCGACTACAATTTTAGTGATATAGCTGGCCATCATTATGAAGCAAATATCCACTAATAAAGCCCAAAAGTGTTTTGCCCTTTTGATTCTTTGGTAAAATAACAGTCATTTACTCCGGCTACTCGCGACAAATTACCTTGTGAGGATCAATTAACATTCTAACGAGTGATTAGCTATTTTGCTTTCAATTAAAAGGAGGGCAAATTGCAATTGGAGGGGATGGCCTCACCTGCATCCCTGCATGTTATACAATGGTTCTGGAACGTTCCACTATTATTACTGCTGCAGTGCGTGTGCGTTGCTGTGATGTGTGTCTGTAATGACTGGTGTGTTGAGAGCTTCTGCAGTATATAGGGAGAGAGGGAGAGAGAGAGAGCGAGAGGGGAGAGTGAGAACTCCTTTATTGCTCAATGCTAAATTAATTGCACCAATTATTCACGGAGAGAGTTGTCTAGTGGCGGCCTTCGGGGGGCGAGGCCCTGACCGCTCTCCCTCATTTTTAATTGGCTGTCCTGTTGAATAATTGATTGGAGCAAATGTGAAATGGATGGGAAGGTCCAAGTGTCTTTCATCACAACGGGCCGGTTGCTCTGACAGCCGGCCACAAACAAACTCTGCTGCTGCACGCAATAAACAAACAAGTTGAATTCAGCTGGGCGACCGCAGCGGGGTTAGAATAGCAAATATGACTCCTGCACAGGACGCTCCTCTCTGGAGAGCCAACAAGATGTATTTGTATACTATTTGTATTGTTGTGTCAGTGATGAGTTATGGTAAACTGAAATAATTTGAATCAGCAACTAAATAGTGAACTACGATACATTCATTGTTGTATTTAATGTTAGAGCAAAGTGTAAAGGGTGCAGGTAGGTCAACGTCATTACAGGTACAATATTAAGCATTTTGACTGAAACCCATATAGTAGTACCACCTTAACTGTTCGAAGAAGTTAAGAAACAGAAGGGTTTATGGGAAATATAGTCCTGACACACACCAGCAACTAAAAGGACCAGTCAACTACCAATGTTACAAAAAGAATTACAGAAGCGATATCACAGCAATACTTTAGTGTTATATATTAACTGAGACTGAGGTGCCACCTTAAATACATCCATTCAGTCATTTCTTTACTTGAACTGATGCTCACATTGCCCAGTAAGAAGATAATAAAATAGTATAACAGCATTATGATTACACTACAATCAATCTGCATGTTCTTCTGTAAAAACATCTGATGTTATTGGTATGTATGTTGCGGCCTAAATTTTTAAAAAAAGTCACCAAAATTGTATCTACCAAAAGTGATTCTGTAACACAAATAAAATCATAAATGTAAATCTGTCCATTTTATCCACCCCTGATCCTCTTGCATAAACGCATTACACACAAATTCTTACATGTGCCTCATCCACCGCCGCACACACACACCTACACAAACATGCACACACGACCCCCCCCCCCCCCCCCCCCGGTAATCAAAGGCTATTAACTCCCGGCGCTTTCGCAACAAAACAGATGTAAGATTCATGAGTCCCTGCCCGTGACTGTTGTCTTTGCCACAGGCTAGTAAAGAAACAATTAGTGCAGAGCTGGCCTCACTGTCCGCCACAATCAATAGTCCCTGATGGTCTTCTAAGCCTATTGACCGAGGCCCGTTCCTCCCCGACCCCTCATCCGTAGCGGTCGACAGCCGCTTCAGTCCACCCATCTGGACCTTGGGAGAGGGTTACCGGGTTAAAGAAGGCCGATCCATGCAAACAGGCACGTCTTAATACTGTCTGCATCTGTATGCAAGGTGTGCCATGGAGGGCGTGTAATAGGTTACCAGCTATCTTTAGCTTGATATGTGACGTCAAACTTGAGGGTGCCCGTGATACAAAAGAAGCAAAGCAATGCAAGCCATACATGAAAAGAGCCATAAGCCTTGAAAGCTTCACCTAATCAAAGTTTCCATCGCAATTATTGCCAAAACGAGGTTGTGTTAAAGGTAGCAGACGACTGAGAAGCTACACTCTCAACACTGAGATGTACTGTATGATTCTCAGCAGCTGTTCAGTTTGGGACAATAACACAAAGTCCAGCTGTTTTTCAAAATGCTAACTTTACGTTGAACTCCAGGAATAATTCTAAAGATTTAGCATACTCAAAAAAAGCAATTAAATTACTGTGTATTGCCGTTTCTCCAACTAGACCAACTGCAGGGTTGCGCAGACAGCACACTGCAGGTCCATGCACACCTGTGTTTTTGAAGACGTCGTGCATATGCGTGTGGCTTATGCCAGTCGACTTACACGCACCATCTTGTACCAATCATCTCACTTAACAGCAGCCTCGGTGGCACCGAGGCAATCTGCTGATGTTACAGTAATTGTCTGAGCTTGTGGTTGTGTCCTGACAAAAACCCTCCTCCCTTCCTGGCACGTAAGAAACATCTGGACCGGTCCAACTCGCTGCTCCCCGGCCTGCTGTGACGAGCTTCTCCTCCACGCTGCCTGTTAAGGAGGACGAGGAGGAGGAAGGCAACGGCGATGGATGGCAGGTAAAAGGTTGAAGCAGAGGAAGCGGAGCAGCTGTAAGAATGAAGGGGTGGGCAGCCGGGGAACAGGTGTCACTCCCACTGACGGGCTGCCACTGTGGCCCCCACCCCCGACCTGCACACCCACGCGGGCTAGCGGGGATAGCGGTGGTTAGGAGAGCACCCATCCTCACCTGTTCCGAGCCCCCACGCCTACCTTCCTCCTCTTCCTCAGATGGCACCTGAGCCTCAGCTCAATCTGGCTGCTGGGCCCACAGACTGACACACAAACACGCACACATGTGCTCATTAGCACACGCAAATATCTGTACATATTCATAAGTGTGCCGCCATGGGAATGCTTGGGATTGCATGCAAACTAACACATACAAACATCTTTGCTCTGCTTAAGTACACATTTTCTTCACACTGTGCTCTTATCACATCAAGCTGCACAACCATCTGCAAAACGAATACAACTGAATTCAGGAATTATATATTGTTCCTTTGTAGAATTGTTAGGTGTTGTGAGCTACCAAGGTGTCAGTCTAGAATGTCTGAAATCGTAAGTGAACCACACACTCAGATTGGGTTGGTGGTTGAAATCCAGAGGGTAAAATGGATTAATTTATAATCATACCAAACAGAGAAAAGAAGCAAATCATAGCCTCGTCTGTGACTATTTTGTAGGACTGTCCTCGCTTAATAGTCAAATAACACTCATACGATTTTGTCAACAAATTCATTCATTCATTAAGTGCTTTTTACTTTTTGTCCAATGCTTCATTTCTTATGAAGTAGATTATAGAGTATTGTATTTTCTATAAGGTTACTTATTGATACTATATATCACAGCTCGTGCTTTCTTTTGCTACTGTGACACTTCTATTTCCCAGAGTGGGATCAATAAAGTTCATCTTATCAAGACGGTTCATTTTCTGACGATTGATCAACTGTTTAATCGACGACAAAGCGAAGCAACGAGATAATAACAATGACAACGGAGTAATCATGACCAAGCCGTGGGCTCATTTGTTTATAGTAATCACGTCGGATCTAATTAGGCAGTAATATAGCGAGGTTTTAAAATATGACATGTAACGTGTTCACGAGGGATCAGTATGTTAATGAATAAATCAATCAATATCAAAACCTCAATATCCAATGACTGTACCCACCCATATATCTGTCCGTCCATCTGTGGCCAATCATCACCTTCTTCTCTTTACGCTGGTGGCGTAACAGGACAGAAGGATGTGCAGGTGTTTGTATAAAGACCCCCCACACACACCCCTCTGCCCTCATATCCCTCCTCCACTTCCCTCCCTCCGTTGCCGTGGCGAGGAGGGCAGTAATTACTCTGGTGTCAGCGTTGCTGGGTTGGACTCCTCCCCCGGCAAGGGGCGGCAGGCATCCATAACCCATCGTCCTGCCACGGGGTAAACGCCGGGCCATCCATCACGCACCCACTTGACAAATACCTTCCATAATAGAAGTTTATTTTTATGGGAGGCTGAATCAAGGACTTTCCCATGCATACAAAAACGTGTCAGAATTATTTATGGCTTGTGCTGAGACGCACAATATGTCATATCAAAGTCCCATCCCGCTTGCCGGCGCTGCTGCAAGCTGCCGGCGCCCGGCCTGTCGATATCTCCGCTCGCTATCAATAATGTAGAACACCGCCACGATAAGCCTCAGGATTCGGAGGTCATACTCGACACGCGCAAACGCACACACATGGGCGCGAACGCACGCACACACAAAAACATCACATGCATACACAGACAGGGACATGCAGGGGGAAAAAAAGAAGAACTCACACATCATGACATACGTCGATGTGTTTTCAAATGCATATCAAACCAAGGCAAACATTTCCGCCTGGTTACACACACACACACACACACACACACACACACACACACACACGAGACTCGCTCATAAACACACGGACAGGGAGGGGAACGTAAAAAAACACACAGCTGAGATGAGAACATAAATTCATGCATTCCCACATGTAATGCTCTTAGGCAATGAAACAAACGTGCCTTTGCACTTACACATAAAATCACAAAACAATAAAAAATACCAATCTCTGCATGAATCAAGTTTTATTTTGCCCGTAACATTTATTTATCTTTCCCATCAGCTCCTCCCCCAAGAATATAAACAGTTACCCAAACAAAGATGTTCAAGAGGCTGAACTTGACCCTCCGCGTGGCGCGAAGGACCGCGGATCGCCGTCCGTCAGTCAAAATCAACGGCAAGGTCAGGCGAAAACAAAACGGTCTGGACACGAGGGCGCGAGGCTGATCTGTAAAGTGTGTACGCACGGCGGTGTGCGCTAGCATAATCTCCGACAGTGCGGGGAAAAAAGAAAGAAAAAGAAAGAAGGAAAACATAACAACTTAAAGGAAATCCCTACACTGCAGGCCTGCAAATCTGAGAGCTGTCAGTCAGTGTGAGTGGCAACTCCTTTCGCCCAGAGAAATAAATTGGGTTTCCTGATAAGCCCCGCCATTCACCGGCACAACGTCTGACCGAAAGGAGACGGAAAAATGAGCTGCTTTACCGTAGGCCACTTGAGTGCTGTCAATCAACATGACTGGCAGGCTCACATGTCGCCAGTGGAGAGAGCAGTAGAGGGAAAAAATAGATTAACGTACAGAGGAAGGAGCGGTGAGAGAGAGAGAGAGAGAGAGAGAGAGAGAGAGAGAGAGAGAGAGAGAGAGAGAGAGAGAGAGAGAGAGAGAGAGAGAGAGAGAGAGAGAGAGAGAGAGGGGGGGGGGGCAGTATTAAGCCTGGCTGGGAGAAAATGAATAAATATCATAAATATGATAATTGAAATGATGAGATTTTGGTACTTGGTATTGGATTCCACTACGTGCCCAAAGGGATTAGCCCTTCACTCACTGTCATGTTCAGCCCTTCTGTCCCCCCCCCCACATACAAAAAACACTGAGCGCCCATGCATGCTTACAGCAACGAACACAAAATGCGTACATTTAATGCAAACACCTAATTTCACCAGGTGGGTTGTTGTAAGTGTAAAACTGAGGCAGCCAGAGGTGATCAACCTTTAAAAGTAGCAGTCTGCGAATCCACCGACAGAAAAAAGAAAAAGAGAAAATAAGGAAAAACAGCGTCGGTAGCAGCGGGAGAACTTTGTCCTGTGAAGACAGAAGATGTATGGCTCAGGGGAGATAGTAGCAACAGTAAATGATTACCTTTTTACAAACTGGGCCTTTGTAATAAAATGCGTAGGGGGGAGTATTATCAATTCAGCCGCCCGGTAAAGATAGCATTTCTGAAGCCACGGCGAGGCTGATCCCTATCTAGAGAGGAGCCCGAATCTGTATTCATCACTACGAGTCCAGGAGGGAGAGGGGTCTGAGACCTGTATCGTGTTTGTGTTGTGTGCATGTGAGAGAAAGTGAGTGAGTGTGTGTGTGTGTGTGTGTGTGTGTGTGTGTGTGTGTGTGTGTGTGTGTGTGTGTGTGTGAGACTTTCACTGAGAGAGACATCCGTTAAGGCCTCTTATGCCTGCAGGCCCAGTCGTGACAGAACCAAGATCTATTTTCTTACTCCCACAAACGGAAAGACATGCAAGAGTGTGTGTTTGTTTGTTTGTGTCTGTGTGTATTCGCAGCAACAACCCACCTGCGCATGCAATCTCTTTTACGTGCAAACATACACACTTAGTCCTTGGGGGCAAATAACTATAAGATTGGAGATGTAGTCCTGTGCGAAACTGCGCGTGTGTGTGCGTATGCATCTTCAACACAGTACGTGTGTGTGCCAAGCTGACATGCTCTGCTAGATGTCTGATTCTGGAGGAAGACACTGACAGGCGACATTTACACACACACACACACACACACACACACACACACACACACACACACACACACACACACACACACACACACACACACACACACACACACACACACACACACCCTCTCAAACAACACTTGTCTGATAGCAGTCAAACAGGAGTAGAAGACAGACAGACAGATGGATAGAGAGACGGATAGCGTGGCAGAGCCCAGAGTCACATCACTCACCAACAACACACACACACACACACACACACAAACGGTAAGACATCATAACGCACGCAAACACACAGCACCAGAAGAAAGAGGCAGAAAGCGAGCTGATGTACTGAGCGAGTAGCACGGGGTTCAGTTAGAAAGAGATAGCAGTGTAGCCCCGGGGCGTTAAAGCGAGCTGTTGAATCGTGGGATATTTATATGAAGGGGGGTGACCGATGATGTGACACTCGCACGTGTGTGTGTGTGTGTGTGTGTGTACACTACAACTTCACACACATGAAACACCACGGCAAACCTCTCGATCTTCACCAACCGGTAACAGTTAAACCGGTTCCATTCAGACTTGATTAATAAAAGTACACAATTTATTTAATTTGAAACAAATATTTGGTAGAAAATAAATATTATTGAAAATTGTGAGACGACACATTTATAACAGAAAGCCTGCTTTGTAAACATGGAGGTCGTAAACACTCCTCATCTCATAGTAGGGACTTACGTCTGCTGTTTCCCCGGGCACTGTGGGCCAGCATACACCTTTACAAACCATCTGCATGGTCGGACATAACAATCGAGATGACCCTTCAAAAAAGTTAACAAGTTTAATAAAGTCTTAAATGTAAGTTAAATTTAAATATGAGACATATTTCACAACTGACATGAAATCTTCCACGGAGTCTTAACATTTCTTTGTTGAACATCTTACAGGAGTTAAAGGCTGTTATCCAAAGTGACTTACAACAAGTACTATGAAGTGAAATAGACACGTCCACCAGCTGAGCAGGCAACCCACGCACACAGAGGACCCAGAACTCCCATCGCTACCTTTAAAAAAATATAAAGTGGCCAGTTCAGATCCTCATCTCGACAAATACACAGCACACAACTCTGCAATGGAAACACAAAAGTCTCCCCCCCCTCTCCTCCTTATTCTCTTTTTCCCCCTTTTTTTTCCACAGGTGTCAGAAGAGATTTCATGGCCTGTGCGTATGTGTGAATTTGCCACACCCCTTTTGAGTGCTAATTTACCCTTTTAGGTTTAATCTCCCAGTGAGTGGCTTTCCTCGCCCTTTAATTAGGCTATGGGGAGTCGACACCAACACTAAACACACACTTAGACTTCGAGACACGCACACAGACTATTTCTTGCTACCATACACACACACACACACACACACACTCAAAAGCTGCAGTCCCAGACTTGAGACACGCTTTGCTAAGACAGTCCTCATCAGCCCTCTGTGGGCCTCTTTCACACTCTGGCTCCCCTCAACTGCACCAGTCACCAAGACAGGACAGAGACTTAAAAAAAAGGGAGGGAGAATAAGAAAGGAAGAAGAAGAAGAAAAAAAAAGTGAGATATTCTGCACAGAAAGAGGTGCTGGTGGTGAAGGCGTTCATCTCTGAACCCTTTTTCCATTTCAAATCTGTTTGTCAAGTTAAAGCTGCATGAAGCCACATCAGGTTTTGGCAGCAGGAGATAGATGTTTGAATTTTTTAAAGTTTAAAGACTTCACTGCTTATACATTTTCTAACAAGATTCTGGTGGTATGTGCACTCATTGAACCCAAATAATGTGGTGAAAACAGATCGGGCCCAGGCTTTGAATTTACACTCATTAGTTTCAGTACTAAGTTTGTGATTTAGGCGGAGAGCAAGAGTATTTTTCACATAAAGCTGTTGCTCCGTGGCCTCAAGGTGGTCCATAAGAGCCTGTTTTTTGGGGTATCTTTTGATGAACATTGTTGTCGTACTAATAAGTACACCAGAAGAGCTTTCACGGTAAAGTACTGTTGGGCGTTTTGGAGAGAAACGTGTGAGCTTTATCAATCTGACAGAACAAAAAACAGGCAGATCTCTGCTCTCTGGATCGTCACCCTAATTATCTTCCTTCTTCTCCATCTACAAGTGCATTTGGTACCAGAGCTCAACTTAACACGGAAACTCCCTCTTTTCCTTCTTGTTCTCCAAACACATTTACCCAAACAGAACTGGGCACTAAAGAGGGAAACACAATAACAGCAGTGGTGATAGTGGCTTGTTATGTTGGAAATAAGAGGGCACTTAATTGGGGTCTGATAGTCTAACAGGCAGCCCCTCTGATTACCAACTCTGCACATTGGCTAAATTAGCCCGCTGATGAGCAGCCAGGGGATTCAATTATGCTGGGGAAAAAAATAAGGGGCCCTAATAGGACACTGTATCAGAAAACATGGGATTGGGCTGGGCTAAAGTGTTGGTAATTGGTTGTTTAGTTGGGAAAGTTGAGCCTTTTGGTAATTAGAGATGCAGAGACATTTGGAGAGCCACCAAACAGAAGACACACACAGAGGCGAAGGAGGAAGACAAGGGTCCTTGGCACAGCAAAAAAGGGCAAAGGTCGTGGTGGAGATCTCAGAAGTGCACTTCAGCCAATGAGGGTGTAGATCAGGGAAAACATGTTGGTACTAGGAGCTGTGTTGACTCAGTAAAGGTCAAGATGGGGCAAGCCGGGCTGAAAGTGGAAATCAGCAGTCTGGCCCCGTCTTGCAACATGTTCTCCTGAACAATTTCTTCTTTTCTTTCTTTTCTTTTTCTTTTAACTCAACGTTCACATCAATTCCATCTTTCTCTCTTTCTGTCTCGTCTTAGACAGGTTAGCTGTTAGCCGTAGCTGGATATTGGACAGTGTCTGAATTGAGGGAGAAGGAGGATTGAATTATGGGTGAGTCTTTATAGCAGCCGGCGGCCTGTCTGGTCCCATACTCACTGTCCCACACAGGAGGAGCAGCCCTGCCCGCGAGCATCCCCACCACACGTCACTCACACTTTGTCTCCGTGTGCGTGTGTGTGTGTGCATCTGTCTGAACACCGTATGTACACACGAAAGCCCGCCGCAGTGCTCCGACAGACGTTCTTGCAAACATATAGCAAATGTTTGCCCCTTTCATCTTTTGATTAAAAAGGAAGACGTTAAGCATTTGAAGTGTGCGCTGACACATGATGAACAATCCCTTTAGGATGTGGGAAGAGTGGAAGTTTATTTAAATGATAGCCAAGATTCACTCTGGGGAGTCGGTGTAGCGCATCCAAACAAAAACTGGCTTTCTAGGAAAAGGAGTTTCAGTGTTTGCTCACTAACGACATGAACCGGTTCAGAAAATTACGACTTTGTAGCTAAATTTCGTCTATATGTGTGGTTACAGAACTATTTACTGTTGTCCTTCTCGCACCCTTGATCATCCAACTTTCTATCATCCAAATGGAGCATTAGACCAAAAACCTGCTCAAGACTGTTCGGCTGTGCCCTACATAGACCATCTGCAACTTTTGAGAATAGTGCAACATAAGCAAGCAGAAGGGAGCATATATCAAGTGTCATCAATCTGCCTACAATTTTCTGACAGTGACAGAACTTGAGGCAGAGGTTGACCCAGTCCGTCAGTGACGCTACACTTCCACTCATCATTTACCGTGTGGGAATCCCCCCCCCCCCCCCACCCCAAATAAATCTGTCTGCGATGGCCTAAAGGTGACGGGAACACAATGCAAACATTACTTCCCATTCGGAGCGGCCAGAAACCTCCTGCCCCTCCGTCTCCGCACTGATTGAATGCGACCTGTCAGTCAAGGCTCTGAATGGCCGCTAAACGGCCCTCGGACTGGTGCCAGGAGGAAAGGATTGGAAGACGAGGATGAAACAAAAGGCCGTTTGTTGTTGCTGATGGGTGATAAATGCGGCCAGTTGGAGTAGTTTTCACGCTCATTGGAGCAGGTCATTATGCAGGAATTGCTGCTCGCTCGGCCCTAACCGGCACCGTGTTTGGTTTACCGAGACGCCTGCAACCGACGGTGTGCATTTTCCCCTAAACCCCCCCCCCCCCCCCCTCCCTCTCCCTGAAACACACACCCCTTGTTGCAGGTCTCCTGAGACACACCGGCACTGAGCAGCTGCTTCTCAACTGTAATATCTAAACCAAGACTACATGCGGAGTGTGTGGACGGAAAAAGGCAGAAGAGGGAATCAAGAGTTAGGAGTTCAAACCGATTCACTTCAGTCCTCGAAACGTGAGCCACTCAGGACCAGATGAAGCTGAAAGGTGTTCATCCATGAGGGACTTCTCCAATTAACACCCCAACACTGGCTCGAGCTAATCTACAAGTTTCTACATGCAGGCTTGCTGAGGTCGGAAAAACATGAGATGTGATGGACACAGAATAACAAACACAGGCCTCGGGTCTGTGTTTGTTATTCTGTTGTCCTTCAGTAGTGAGGGTTAAGTTAAGTTTCAGGCCATATTTATATAAAGCTGAATTCAGTCATAGTTTCTCCTTTCTTTGCATTTTTTTTAGCTTCCTGTTAAGCCAACAAATGCCTCACTGTTGACTTTGTAAGACAGAACTCAAAAGAACTACATCTAGGCTGTGACAGCATCGGCACAATGAGCCACCCCGTTAATCTGGCACGGAACAGAATGCCTTGTTTTTTCCATTAATGCCTATCATGTGAAAGCAACATAAGGACGGTGACACGCAGACGCAGGTTCATCACTAACGCTGACGACTTGATGTCCTATAGGTGGCTTTTTTTTTGTTGCATTGTTTCCTTCTTTCACATGTTGTTTCGACACAGAAACGTGTCACATATAACACATTGCTATTAGAAACAGATGTTGATTTTATCGTCGGCGTCTCCGGATTCTTTCACAACGTCGACACGGTGTCACATGCGCCGGGATACCGGGACACATTTGCATGACATACACACCTGTCCTCCACAATCCCACACGCCGCTGTAACACAATACGCAAGTAAAACTCAGGAGAGTAATGTTTCATTACATGACGAACAGAAGGTGAAAGCGAGGGAGGGGAGCTGGGGGAGGCGCACAGATGCATAACTTAAGTAAAAGCCATCCAAACCCATATTTGTTTACAGATTTGTTTAATAAGGACAAAATATATGCAAAGAAATGAATTAGCCCGTGGTTGTAACTGTGTATTAAGATCATCACTTACAAGGCCAGGTCTCCTCTAGCCCTCTACAGTAGCCATCCATCATGCATTATTAAGGAAAATAGAATCTGCATAAAGCAGCAACAATGCCTAGAAGAAGTTTATTTATTTATCTTTTTAGGCGCTAAGCAGCAGATCCGAGTACTCGGTCGCTGTGAGCTAATTACAAAGCATTTGATCGCTATGCCTGCGAGATGCGCAATTATAACCTTGGTTGAAAATATAATAAGGGAAACATTTCACAATTTAAACCAGCGGGATGATGATGATGCCCCGACAGAGCTCATGGTATCTCACCTGCGTGTACGTCACATAGGTTTTGGAACAGGAGTCCCATTTAACAAAGCCATTGCCCCGCAACCACAGCTGACGAAGGAGATGTGCCGTTTCCCAAAGCTGCTCAAGTCAAAGCGTACCTGCAGCATTTTAACTAGAAAGAAAGTCCGAGCAGACGGGTGATCTAGCAAAGTCACAGCGCTCCGAGGTACCTGTGGCTCCGGTTCTGCTGCAGTGCTATCTATGCCGGGATCACACAGGCACCGCCACCTCTCTCTGGCATATCTCTCCGCAGATCGCGCGGGGAAGACAATTGTCATTACCATTTTATTAAAATGTGTCCTATCAGCAACATTTTCCCCTCACATATCTAACCTTCTTTTTTTTCTAATTCTAATCATCATTCCCCTCCATCACTTGCTGAGTCTAATTCCCTCTCTTCTTTCGTTTGCAAAGGACCTCTGCTTTCATCCTTGAGAAGGGCTTTAATTCGAAGTGCGACGCTGAATAAAGAGGGGAAGAGAGAGCGAGAGAAAGAGAGAGTGATATGGAAAGACAGAGCAGCGGTGGAGACGTTCGGGTGTCAATCAATCCGGCGCGAGGGGCTGCGAGGGCCTGTGACTAGGGTGCGTTTGATCTGTGTCTTTCAAAGGGGGAGCAGCAGGAAGGGCCATCACAGATGATTTGCCTCTCCCTGCTGGCCCTGGTGCCACTCTGACAGAGAGCAATCACAAGCAGGTTAATTCAACATCTACCTTCTTAATCTTTTTTTCCCCCGTCTCTTTCTTTTGGTCCCGTTCTGTCTACTTAGATGAAACACTGCTCTTTCCGGCACCACCCCCCCTCCACCTCTCTCTTTTTCCCTCTTTTGATGGAGGGAGAGATCAGGGGTGCACTTTTAATGCCTTTTCAAACCCCTTATGCTTTGATTGCTTTGGTCTTAATCAGGTAAAGCGCGGCTGATTTTCTGCAGACCCGCAATAGTTTGTTTACGTGTCGCTCGCACGAAGCAACATTTTGTTGTTGTAATGCATCAATGAAAGGGAAGTAGGATCAGTCATTTCTCTTTGGAAATTGGTGCGGGGAATCATTTTCTTCGAGGGTAAAGAGACACCATTGGCTGCATTTTTCTTTTGCTGTCGGTCTTTAAGTTCATATCTGTGGCTGTTTGGCGTGACCGGAATATGAATCAGAGCGTCGTGATGACATCTTGAAAACATCGCTGCTTAACTTGACTGAAAGAGGAGGATGTGTTTCCTCAAGACCAACGAAAGATGATGCGCATTCCAGACAAGATCTGCTGACCTTCGCTCATAATGCTGAAGAATGAAAAAGGCCTGAACCTGTATAGCACAGTGTTCGCTGTAGCTGGGTGGACTCCCAGTAAGATCATGAGCACCTTTAAGATGAAGCCACAGCAGTTATAGAGAAATCTCCTTCTTTGGTATAACTGTTGTGTTCTCAAATGACTTGTTCCACACAAAGGAACAAAAGGTCAGCCGTGCATAAGGACAAACAGAGGTGAGGGAGATTCTGGAGTGAAAGGGTAAGAAGAAGGTGTGCTTTGGTTAAAGGTGAGAGGGTATGGAGAATATGAAGGAGGGAGGCATTTGTAAGAGCAGGTGAGGGTAAAAAGGTTGTGCTCGGAGGTTAGGACATGGAAGTAAAGCAGTTCAGAGATAGGAGAGCTGGTCATTGAATTTGAGGAGCAGAAATTATATCAAGAATAAGCCTGTTTGAGAAATTAAAAGAAATACACTTTTCAGAGTCAGCACAAAGACACAACTCCGGCTCCATTCAGGTTCAACTGGGAATAAACCACAGTACTTCCAGTGATGTCCCTGCATGGCCTCTTCCCCGTGGTGCTCCCTTCCAACTCCACTGCTTTTATGTAAGGTCAAAGGGATAACAGGATAAAGGCTGTCCTCTCTGCTCCCCTGAAGGACAAGCACTCGGCCGATTGGATTTGGTGGCCTTCAAGGACAAAAGAAGGGCACGGGGATACAAAGGAACCAATAGTGGAGGAACACGATTTCATCCGTCTCTATGGCCTGAGTGATTGGCAGGGACGACTAGGCCAGCAATCTTTGAGTGCTGCCTCTTTGTGTCCGGGTGCCCTCCATCAGCACGGAATAGCGAGAGTCCATCCATTGACGAAAACACACTCGAGGGACCCGGAAGATCTGACCTCAGCGGGACGACGGAGCGGGGGCAGCCAGGTGGTTTAATTCAGGGGACTGATATCACATGTTCATTTGTCTGTGGGTATATATGTGTGTGTGTTGGTTTGTGTGCATATTACACATCGGAAGCATGCAGTGACGATTAGAGAGGCTAGAAGTTAGAAAAGGGAAAGTGGTCGAGTTCAAATTCTTGGAACAGCAGAAATAAGATGCCCATCAGCATGGCACTTAAAAGGCGCAGTCCAGTGTTTGGCGCCTTGCTCAAGGACACCTCTACAGGGCCCAGGAGGTGAACTGGAACCTCTCCATCTCCCAGTCCACACATTACATACATATATATATAGAAATTGAAGAGTTAGTTACCAGCATGCAGGTAGGCGAGGTCTGGGTTCTCGATATCAGGGTGACTGGCCTTCAGGTGGTTGCGGAACTCCATGGGAGAGTTGGTGGCATGGTTACATTTGGGGCAGTTGTACATCTTCACGCCCTCGTGTTTGCCCGTGTGGAGAATGTGCTTCCGGATGTTCTCAGCACAGTTGGATCTAAGGGAGACAAAACAAGAGATAAAAGGCCTCATTTCCTTTTGTTGTATGAGATTAGAAAAAAACTAAAAACAAAGACATAAACACTTGACAACTTTCCCAAGGAAAGGTTTGCTGAGTTAACATTTGATTTTGTTGCGATGATGATGCACACACACACACACACACACACACAGACACTTGAAAAAAAACTCCAACTGGGCTTTGGAGCTGAGGGAGCAGCAGTGTTTGGACAGACTCTCTAAGCCTCTGTGAAACAGGCCTCTGTGAAACAGGCCCCTCAACCGGCAAAAGACGAAAGACCGGAACAGCGAAACCCAACTTGTTACACGCACAATATTTACATCATGCAAAAGTCTTTGACATTCTGCCATGCTCTTCAGGTTCAGTGCCTCATGGGTGTGGTGGGAGCAGTGGGTGATGCCTGCAGCGAGACTGCACATGGATCAAGAGGCCTACCGAGTGCACTGGAGGTATCTGTCATGCATTATGTATCTTTGGTAAATGTATAGAAATCGTGGTGTGTGTGTGTGTGTGTGTGTGTGTGAGTCTTTGGGCTGGTCAGATAGGGCAGACCAAGCAGTGAGCTACTGCAGGGTGTACAATGTAATGATGTCAGCTCAGAGAGTCGCACACAACCCTTTGCTGATTTATGATGCTGCCTGACCTGCTCCCAGGCTCTATCTAAACCTGCCCACGAACACACACACACACACACGTGTTGCAGACGCCCTGAATGGGCAAGACAAACACGCACATAGATACATAGACATGAACAAATCCGACTATAGTTTGCGCCAAAATAAAAAAAATCTCTGATATGACACAGGTGCAAGTATACAGACATGAATCCCCCCCCCCCCCACACACACACACACCAGACGCACAAGAGGGCAAACACATAATGCATCATGCAAGCAAGCATGTGCAGTGTAGAACACAGTTTCATACACACACACAAACACACAGCATCATGTGTTGATGGATGGGGCACTCGTGCTCAGTTTGGACCTGACATTCTTGGACAGTATAATACGCAATTACTCTCCCTTATCACCTTGGCCGGGACAATAAAGCCTCACAGTGCCATAGCTCACGCCAGCCAAGGAGAGAATTTGTTTTCACTTTTGCAGAGACACCTCTCTCCATCACAGGGCCACAGACCAGCCCAGCTCCACTGGGGCCTTAAAAAAAGAAAAGAAAAAGCAGAGCGGGCCCTCACTGGGTTCTGTTCGCGCTGTGTGAAATGCATAAGCACCAGAGCCACCGGTGGACAGCGAGGGCTCTTCACTAAACTCAACACTACAGCCGGGTTTGGGGTGCCACGCTCTCAACCCGAAAAGCAGTAATCCACAGCAATGTAGAAATGTCCAGAGACCGACCAGATGACTGGTTAACGTCACACCGTGCCATTCACAATAGATCGCGTTCATGCTTTGTGTCAGAGAGCTCATTCGCTGACTCACAGGATGTGATGTCAATGGATTTCTGGTTTGTTCGAAATTAAGCAGAAGAAGAACCAGGCAGTTAGCAAAGCAGTGATCGCCATAGGGAGTCAACACACAAGTGACATGTGGTACAAGAACAGCAGGCTTAATATCTAGAATTTATAAAAAAAGGAGCTGCTGATGATGAACCTTAACTTAGCATTATATGGAAACCATAAGGTCCTGTAGGTTAACATCAATATCAAGTGTAAAGACTGCAAAGACCCGGACGGATTTAAAGTGTCTAAATGAGTCAGATTTATGTTGCCTGAGGGTGCATATATATGTACATACCTCCAATCAGCAGATTGGCACACACTGTTGTGATTGCATCACTAGCAGAACTAAAAAAGGTTCACAGACAAATCACGGCCACTATCTATTGACTGTTCGTCAGCCTAATGGAAAAACAGGCCGACGTAAGAACTTAAACTGTCACACGCTCATGAATTACCGCAAATCACGCTTCTAGAAAAAAGCATTTTACACTAAAAGTGAACTGATTTCTTATTCGAAAAGTGGGAGCATAAACAGATAAAATTGGAAGCGGAGCTAAAAGGTTCTAGAGAGCGCGGGTGGATTCCTCGGGGGGCCATGCTATCTCTCAGATATGGTAATGGCGTAATTGTCATATTAAAACAACACATCGTGCATTTAGGAGTCAGCAGGTGTCACAGTTAGTGAAAGCCCACACCAGCCCTCCTACTATACACCGTATTAATTAGCCCAACACTGTTTCAACTTCCTCTCCCCATCCACGCACTCACCATGGGAATCAGCCACACTGATGCTCAATGGATGCATCACCTCTTCTCTGCCGCGTTCTGTCTCGCTCTCTCTCTCTTATTTCAGCCATTTCCATATTCCTCCTCCCAACCAGTGTATGGTAATGGGAGAGGTGTAATTGAGAGGAGCTTCGTTAGAGGAGATTTAAAAGTGTCTCTTTGTGTGTGTTAAAAGTTGGGAGGGGGGGGGGGGGGGTGCATTTGGATCATTGGTGCTATTTGGATCTTCTTCTGCCAAGGAGGCCCAGTTATCATCATTAATGTCTCCCCCTCTCCTCCCTCATCTCTCCCTTCACTTTACAAGGTCGCAAACCTGCCTGGCATCGACAGCGAGCGTATCATCCTCAAAGCCGCCATCGCCTCGGAACTGAAATGGTATTCTAACAGGTAGATTGAAACATGAATGCCGCGGCATTCAACAAACAATAATAGCCCCAGACGAATGGTAGCGTGGCAGGAGTCAAAGGCTACACATCAATTAGACCGCTTAAGATGCCACTGTGGCTTTAATGAGAAAAAAAGAAAGAATAAAAACCTCCTCATTGTTAACAATATAAGTGATTCCTTAAACAGCGAAGTAAAGAACTTTTCCAGTTTGCATTAATAGCTGGAGAATAGTCAAATTGACTATCATTAATTGACAGGCCAGGACTCCCAGTGCAATATCATGAGAATATTTTTACCACGATTCCCCAACTATAATTATCCCCCTCTATTATCCGTCTCTGTCTGAATAGGAGATGAGTGGCATTTGATAGATCACTCACTCGCCGCTCATTTACATGCATTCGCGGAGCAGCGTTGATGGAGATCCCATTGTGTGTGACCGGGAGCCGTAGATGCCGTCCACACCGTGTAATATTTACGTTTTATTGGTGGAATTCAGACGTATACCTGTAAAACAGATATAAATAGTCTCTCTGAGCAAAGAACTGTTCGTGACACAGCCGCTTCATTTGTCTCAGACCTAAATATGTCTCAACATCTGCACCACAATTATTTCATAAGCTTACACCGAAAGGTCAAACGCGCCGACTCATCTCGGCGGTCCTTTCCGCGGTCAGGCCACCAGGGTTTTAAACATGTATTCAGAGTGTAGAAGCAGGGCGGAGGCGAGGGCCCCTCCCGGCTGTCTGAAGACCCCACATTCAATTCCTCATCCTCACATTAGTAAGCCAGCGGGGCGTTTCCCCAACCTCTTCCTCCTGTTCCCACCTTGCCCCCCTCCCCCCTCGCCTGCCCTCTGGACCTCTCAGAACCCCTGGGGCCACCAAAATGTTAATTGGGCTTCTAATTTACTGTTTCATTTGCTGCTAGCTGTAATGATCATTAAGTATCAGTCAGGGAACAATGGGGTGGGGAACGTTTGACTGGTACTATGTACCGTATCTGTGATACTGGGGTTGGTCTGCTGTAGTGGTTTGATATGGGACCAAAATTTGCCCTCAGGGTAAAAAAAATAAATCAGCCAATTAAAATAATTAGCATTTTCTTTTTCAACACTTTGAGCCGTTGACCCAGTAAGTTTAATGAGCCATTTGAAAAGGAATCAACACATGTTTGCAAGATGGTGTCTTCTTCATCTTGTTCTTTTGTCTTGGGTTTTGAGATTTCGTGTCCTGAAAAGGTACAACATTTCTGTCTCAGCACGCATGGAATTCTGGGAAAAATGATAATTTCTTGCAGCAAATTTAATGTAGACTATCGGCAGATCCAATCTTAAAAAACAAAGAAACCAAGAGCCATGCCAGCGGCTCTGAGGATGTACTTGGGCACCCGAGCATGCTCACAATAAGAATATGTATATTGGTATATTGTTTACAGTGTTCACCATCTTAGTTTAGCATGTTAGCATTTTCAACTAAGCACTAAAAACCAATTACAGCTAAGGTTGATGGGAATGTCATCAGTTTTACAGGTAATGCTCATGAACCAAAATACATTTGGTCCAGAGGATGGCCCTCGATGAAAAGTCAGTGGATCACCAGCATCAGTGGGATTCATCCAATAATCGTTATTATTATTAATATCATAGGTAATTTAGTATAAAAAGTGGTGGACATGCCGCTAGCTAAAAATATCAACCGGATATCGCTCGCAAATGTTGTAGTTGAATTGGGAGTGCACATATTAAAATACAAGATGCAGTTTTCTCATGCTACTGGATGACACTTGTAATTATTTAGGCACAAAAATCTTCAAAGTGTCTTAATATGCATGTGAAATCAAACAAAAGCCATCCACCGGTCGCTCCTTAATTGATACGGTGACGCGATACTTTCTGATAACTTCAGGTACAAGGTGAGATCATCCTTTGATAATTGCAAAATAATAGCCTGACTACTATTATTACGTCTCAGCGTTTCATTGCTACTAAGTTGGACAGCGTACAAAAGACTTATGGAGTCGAGCGCTTCACTGCAAGCGGAGCAGGTGTAGCAAGCTGCCGAAATGACTTTGTCACAGAGGGGAAAAAAGGAATGAACAGTACATCTAAAACCAATGATGGGTTTGAGATCATTCCCTTTCACACTCTTCTGCCACAACCTGACGAGCAAGCGCAGGATGAGAGAAAGAGAGAGAGAGAGTGTCCAGGGGAGACGGAGAGAGAGAGAGAGAGAGAGAGAGAGAGAGAGAGAGAGAGAGAGAGAGAGAGAGAGAGAGAGAGAGAGAGAGAGAGAGAGAGAGAGAGAGAGAGAGATGTGCAACGCCAGCCAAAACTTTTTCAATTTCACCGACAATTTCCTGTGTAATTACTGATCTGGTATGATGGTGTTTTAATGACAAGGACCTGCCAGTGACAGTGACATTGTGTGTGTGTGTGTTGGGGGGGGGGGGGGGGGGATCTGGCTGGGCCTGTTGATGATGGCAGAGTGATGAGATGGAGCCGTGCTGTGGAGATTAGACCTGTCTGCCCTCTACCTCTCCCACACACACACACAAAGCCTCTCCCATTAACGAACGCCACCCCTCACCCCTTCAAACTACCTTACAATGCACCTGCTATCTCACCATCACACTCACTCACTTACATAGACCGCACAGACCCTCCTCCCCCCTCCCCCACCTATCAACCCCCCGATCATCAGTGCCATGGTGGCAGCCATCAGCGCCACCAACCATGGACGGGGTCAATGAGCCGGTACCTGTAGTCGCACCAGGGGCAGCGGTAGGGTTTCTCCCCCGTGTGAACGCGCTTGTGCCGCGATAGGTGGGACTGCGTGGTGGAGGCGAAGTTGCAGATCTTACATTTGAAGGGTCTCTCTCCTGTGGGGCAGAAAGGCAGAGGTGATGAGACCGAGATGACGGAAATGTTTTCACAAACAAACACACACACACACACACACATAAATATACAACCCCATGTAGAACGCTACAACGACTTCTTTAGTTGCTCATAATGCTATGTTGGATCCATTTGGAGACCAATTATTGACAAAAGCAAAGTTGGCAGTTATATCTGTTGAAGTGTAATTGATGAACTCTTTTGTCATGTCCGCTTACTTTAGGCCCTGTAGGCAGCTACTTGTCCACTTGTGTGTAAACAGTGAAAGCAGTTGAACCAACAGTTAAAGAGAGTAAGAGACGAAAGCCCACGAACTGCTATTTAAAGAGTGAAATCAAATGTCAGTTGAACCGTAAACGAGGAAAGAAATTCAAATTACATTGGAGGCTGAAGTGCCAGACATGGCGAAGTTGAAGTGTGCACTGTCGATAGTTTAAGTGTCAGTCGGTTTGTAAGCAGCGACAGCAGTTGAAGTGCCAGCTGAAGTTTTAAAGTGTTAGTTAAAAGTGAAAATGAATTGTAAAAATATTTGTTAAATATTCTCTCCCAAGAAAGTTTGAAACGTATGAAAATATCCTCACGAAATATAATGAGTATGATTTTGATGGAGGATTTCTATCATTGGATGATTACTGTATTTGACACATTAATCTCACAGAAATAGAGACTTGATTCTAAATTATAAAGTCATGCTCGCTCACGAGGTTACGGTATCAATTCAACTTAAAATCAGTGCGTTAGGACTGATGCTGTGGGTGTAAGTTGTTGGCAAATGGTCCAGTGTTGTGCTCTGTGGGAGAATTGTATTTTAAATTCTTTTGTATTTCCAATGGCAGACCAGAGTAGAGAGGGTTGTATTTAACTCAACAGCTTCTGTGACGTCAGTGTTTAAACCCTGGAATAAAACCTCTGCCCGCTTTAAGGAGCTGCTAACCTACAGAGCACTGAAGAAGATTATTCATTGACTCCTGAAGTGTTTGTTAAAATACAGCTTCAGTCATATTTGCAGGTGCTAAACAATGGTGAAATATTGTCCTTAAAAATACTTGGAACCACAAAACTATTTGCATTAGCAGTGGTGTTAAAAACGTGTCAGACAGGAGAACACAGGCTGATCCCTTCATGTGCAGCTGCCTGTCAACAGATTCCAACATTCAGCGAAATCTGTGAAATTGACACGTGTCAACACAGGAGAGGAGGACAGAAATTGGCGGTTTTCGGGTGGCAGAGAAACTGAGGCGCAAACAGGAATGAATTATGAAAACCTAAATGAATATTTATAACAGGATTCTTGATCCTTGGGCGCCTGCCAGACAACGGTTAAGAACAGTATTTGTTTCACTATCCCAATTTCCAAAAAAAAGCACTCGTTATTGACAGCCTATCTGAAAAATGCAATTTCCCTAAGCGACAGAATGACATGGTGAAATGATAACTGAAATTAAAAATCTCAGATTCAGTCAGCCACACTGGTACACATGCCTATCACTGACAGCAGCATGTCACACTGATGTGCCTGCGTGTGTGTGTGTGTGTGTGTGTGTGAGTGAGAAAGACAGCGAACAGTTGCTAAAACTACGCGAAAGAAAATAGTCTGTGGCTGTTCACATCTTGAAGTGTCAATCACCGTCCAAGATTACGAAAGTCTGCACAGGTGGTGTGCGTGTGCTTAAGTTAGTTGTGGGGCATGAGTGTGTTGGCGCTTACCTGTGTGTTGGCGTCTGTGTTTGGTGAGGGCGTGTCTCGTGCCTCCGGCAAAACCACACAGGTCACACAGATAAGACTTCTCTCCTGTAGAGACAGATTAAGGTAGAGCATTAGGGTCTCCTGGGTCGGTGAGGAAGAAAAGACAAATTGGCAAAAAAGAAAATGACCTTAAAACAAGACAGAATAAGGGAGCGGCGGCAGGAACCTGAGAGGAAAGACACTATATTTATTATATATATATATATATATCCCTACACTCATTCAAATCCAGATCTCATTCAAGAGAACAAGAAGTCTTGAAACTGAATCTTAACTTTTTAGCCAAAACAGAAAAACATAAGCAGTGCTCCAAGATCTCAAACATCACTTTGGTGAGAATGTTGTGAGGAATGAGAGAAATGAAAGCTGTGGATATAAAAATAAGACCCACGGTGTGATAAACCAAAACTACCTTTTAATAGGACCTTGAAAACAATACCATCCAATCATGCTGTCCTGCCACATACAAGGCTATTTCTAAAAGCTGAAGCAGTAAAAGGACATCAAGCGTTTAATATTTCGGGATACTAATATGAATCGAGCTTAGTCAACTAAATTAAACTACAAGACAAAATGTTGATGTTTTTAATATGTATTAAGTTTGTTATGTATTAACCTACGTATCGATGTGCATTTGGATCAAGATTATTATGACACAAATGCAGGATATGTCATCAATAAAAACATGAATTGCTGCAACTGATGGTTTCCTTTCATGTGAAGCTACACTATTCATGACATTTGTCTTATTTCACTTGTTTTTCCCTCCGTCAGCCTCAACGAAATATGGCTCGGTGTAATGAATCTGTCACTAATGCTTTTTAATTTCAAAGTCGCATCAACATGAATCAAAAACAAACACAATTAAACAGTGAAATTACAAGCTCAAATATGGTGGGGAGGTAATAAGTGGAAGGTTATTGAAGCAGATTTATGAAATCCTAGAGTCCTTTGGAGCGGGGAAAGTCTGGTGGAGGAGGAGTGAGCGATGCTCCCTTCACTCAGAACTACCGCTGAGGTTGCCATCGAGCAAGGCAGCGAGAGCCCAAGCACAAAAAAGACAAAGACGGGAGAGAATATTGTGTTAATGGAATCGGGAGAAATGTGTCATAAGGAGGAGGAACTGTGAAAAGACAAGACAGACGGAGCAGACGAGCAGCGGGTCTCGTTGGCTAACAGATGAGCCAAGCAGAAGTCACAGATCACTAGTGTATATCCATCAGAGCTCTCACAGCTAACTAATTCCTCCAATCAGATGGATCCGTGTAAATATGTCAAACGGGGGACGGGAAATTGCCAGTGTGGTTTATTGACTGTGATAAAATCTGAAAAGCACCGCTGAACATAATTACATACTTGTCAGAGCCATAAAAATTAGCTTTATTATCAATGGGATGGTTTTGTACAACTTCATTTGGGGGCGATGCCTTCCAGATGGGGAGCGTGGAGAGCTTTTTTACACTCCTCTCTTCCCCGCATCTGGCTCTGTCGTTAACAGCATGATGGCCTCTCTCTCTCTCTCTCTCTCTCTCTCTCTCTCTCTCTCTCTCTCTCTCTCTCTCTCTCTCTCTCTCTCTCTCTCTCTCTCTCTCTCTCTCTCTCTCTCTCTCTCTCTCTCTCTCTCTCTCTCTCTCTCTCTCTCTCTCTCTGCAATGTTTTTGCGATGAGGCTCACTCAAACGCACTGATGGAATGAACGTGCATATTCCCATGTATGCGCACACACACACACACACACACACACACATACATCAAACTGCATGTGGTGTCCTAGTGACACATTTCCCGCACGCCAGCACATGCATGGAAGCACTGCGGGCAGACACGCGCTGCATGGGTGTACATCATGTGCAGCCGAGATCCCGAGATAAATATTCATCTGAATGCTGATGTTGAACTCCGGCTCTCGCCACACACTGGTAACACATTTGGGTGACTCCTCCAGCTGGGCCTCGGCGGTGCTCGGCTCCTCTTCTGCACAGATAGCAGCTTTCACAGGGTCTCCGCAGAGACAAAGCGGCCTCAAGTTTCCTTCAAAAGCCGCTCGACTGTGAGAGGAGTTTTAATGCAGAGCCACTTAGAGGGGAGAAAGAAACGGCCTTAAAAAAAAGGTGCATTCGTTAGCCAATTCATACAGGTTCGCTTCTTAACCCCGGCGCTAATGGCCTTTAAAGGAGCAACGTTTCCATATGAACAAATGCCCATTCTGTTGCTGTCTGTGGTCGCCTGAAATCCCTCCTTTACATTTACCGCTCTAAATACCGGATGTCTGATGAAAAGACAATGGTGTTGAATAAACTTTATCAGCAAACTGCAAACAGCACACCGTTTGCTCAAACAAACTATGTCGGACCATTGGTCATAGAGAGAAAACAGGTTTCAGGAACTTTAATGTGTCTCTACGCTCTGGAGTAGATACTAAAGATCTGGTCAGCCTAGGGCTGGGCGATAAATCGATTTAATCGATTAATTCGAATGTGTGCTTTAAGGCGATGTGTTTTATTGAAAATCGAGAAAATCGCCCCCACCCCTTTTTCCCGTAGTAGAGTGCGCGCGCATTGTTTACAAACTAAAACAATGGCGGCCAGCAGCTTCACTGCTGCCGCCGCCACCTCACAAAAACAACCCAGCATTTTGGAGACATTCACCAACTGTACTCCGCATGAGAAGAAGAGTGCCCGGTGGAAAGCCATCACAGATGCAGTCGCGATGTATATCGCAAAAGATATGGTGCCCATATACACCGTGGAAAAGCCGGGGTTTATTCACCGTCTCAAAGCTTTGGACCCCAGGTACGTGCTACCAAGCCGTAAACATTTTTCTGACGTTGCCTTGCCTCGGCTGTACAATAGTACACGCCAAAGGATCTCTGCGGAGCTGGAGGGGATGTCATTCTACTCCGCAACAACTGACCTGTGGTCCAGCAGGTTGACCCAGACACCGATCCACTTGACTGGTGGAAGCGTCACCAACTTAACTTTCCAAGGCTAAGTACTTTAGCAAAGAAATACCTCTCTGTGCCAGCTACAAGTGCCCCCTCTGAGAGGCTTTTCAGTGTGTGGGGGGGGGCATTGTTACATGCCACCGTGCATGCCTGAAGCCAGAGGTAGTAGACAGGCTTGTCTTCCTGGCAAAAAATATTTAGAAAAAACATGCACTACTGTTTAATACTGTTGGTTATGTTGTGAATGCACTTGATTTTGTTTACATGCACTTATTTACTGTGCAAAATATGTTATGTTGATGTTAGATCAGATGTTGCACTTTTGAAAATGTGAATGTTAAAGGGTCATATACATTTTATTTCATGCTGTGTTTGTATCAGTGTATTCAGTTAGAAAAGCTTACTGTAAAAAGTTACATTTGCACAGTTGTTTACAATGGAAGGCTACTATTTAATGCCATTTAATGTTATGTTTAATTTAATTTTATATTTAAATGATTCAGGCAAACAAAAGAGTGACCAAATACTTTTTGTATACTACAGGCACCTTTCTACAATGTTCAGGTTTTGTTTGCACTTTATTTTTATCAACCTACTTGGGAAAATCATCACAAAATAAAAGAAAAAATTGTTTTCAACAGCTTCTGTCATCTGCAAAAAATTTTGGGGGAAAAAAATCGATTTAAATCGTGAATCGGATTTTTTGTAAAAAAATCGGAGATTTTTTTTTTAGGCCATATCGCCCAGCCCTAGGTCAGCCCTTTTCCTTCCCATCAGAAAAAACCAGCACTGGTCCCTCCTCCACTCCCCCCCCCCTTCCATCTCTCATTACGCACCGACCCGACGCTACAAGACCCCACCACAGAAAAAAAAAATCCATAACCATCGATCCCTGCTACCAGCCGCGGTCGCCACAATTATTCTTGAGGAGGAAACGTTGGCGATAAATTACATGTGTGCTTTTCATCTGCTGCTCTGTGGCGGTGAGCCCTCTGAGGACCTGGGTGGGGACAGCGAGGTGGGGGAGTAGAAGAGTGACATGCTGCTGTCAACACCCCCCCCCCCCTCAACACAATATTGACTTCATATATTCCTGATTGACCTGAACCTTTCATCTGTAAACGAATAACACGCAATAACCCTTACCTTAAACTTTATACTTATGCAACAATAACCCTAAAACCACATTCATTATCCTCAACCTTAAGTCTACTTAACTGCACTCTAACCTCTGAACTTAAACATCAAACCCTCAAACAAACAAATCAAGCTATAGGTAGAAAAGCATACAGCCCCCCCCCCCCCCCCCCCCCCACCCTCACCCTAAAGTACAGCGACAGATACAAAAATATACCCTAAAAAAACCCATTTCCTTCTAATGTGTCTGCACTGAGAGCCCTTAAACTTTTGGGCTTTGGTAATATTGGCTCATCGCTTCTTCTCTTCTGATCCCATGATACAGCTCAGCCCCCCCCCCCCCCAACCCAACCCTTACTGGATATAAATGTGCCTTATTGCGAGACAATAAAAGAACGTTGAAGTCAAAATATACAACCTCTTTTTGCATGTGTGTGTGAGTATATCTATATATATATATATATATATATATATATATATATACACACACACAGATATATATATGTGTGTGTGTGTGTGTGTTTTAAATAACCCCAGAGGTGGCTGCATGCAGCTATAATTGCCTCCCTCATTAGTTATGTTTTAGCAGGAGCGGATGGGAGGGCAATTAATTTTACCGCTTAATTTTTGACACGGAATCCGCTGCTGTATTGATGTGCTCGCCATTTTGGGTCTCATTTTTCAGGGAAATTAATTGACAAAGTGCGAAGATTTATCAGCATATCGCCAGATTAAGCGACAAACTGAAGCAATGAGGAAATCAATTGTGGCCCTGTCGCTATGTTCCACCCCCCCCCCCCCCCTCCCCCTCCCCACAACGCCCAAGAGCCTGGGAAAAGCGGGGTGGGTCAGATGCAGTTGCACTTATTTATTTATTTGAGTCGCTCATTCATCAGCCGTTACAAATGACCCTGGCGGCTGACGACCACTGAATCCCCCAACCCCGCTCTCCCCCCCCCCCCCTCCTCCCTCAGACAAGACTTGTGTGTGAGGGAGGGAGCGATTAACATAAAAAACACACAAATCAGAGAGGAACAATGAATCCCGTCGGAGGCAGGAGAAGGAGAGCAGAGCTGTTAACTCTGCGTGTCACGACCAGCAACTCTATCCGCTGGATGGGGGGATTTGAAATGTTCCGTTAGTTGCTCCTTTAGTCTTGTTGTGTGTTTGGCTACATTGTAATCATGGGTGCAAATGCAACATTTGTGTTGTTGAGATTGCCCTGATCAAGTGTTTGTTACTGAACTGGCCATTTGCTAAGTCACGCCCCTTTTAGCTACTGTTGCTATGTCAAGCTTTCCATTCTCACATTGCACATATGAGGATAACGGTAAAAGATTTAGCACTTGTTTATTTCTCAATTTTTAAATCGGTCAATACAACTCGAACGGAAAACCACAATGCGTTTGACACCAAAATCTCTGAATGCCAAATCTGTTTAAAGAGATTATATACAGTGAATGACTCTCTCTCAAAGCTGTACCTAAATGTTTTTTTACATTTTTCATAACCGTGTTGTGTGTCATTGTATCTACCACATTTTAGAATGTGTGTGAACTCATTTGTACATTGTCTCGGAGCTCAGACCGTCTCATGGTATTCCAGCACGAGGTCCTGACACAGACTGCCCCGTTCCGCGGGATTAGAAATGTTGTTTTAGGGGAAAATAAGACAATTATACAAACTGGAGAAAGACTTGCACATTGTGGTGAAGTTCTTCAGAGACGGACAGCAGTTTTTTCTTCACCAAGTGACTTTGAATTTTACGGTTCCAAATAATGAGCTAGATGTGTGTATCACTACCCTCAGCTCCTGTACAGTCATCGTCCCCCAAACACACACACACACACACACACTGTAACTCACATCCCCTCCATTACTGACTGCTCTGTTCCCAGGAAAGATTAGCTCTAACTTTAAAGTCTCCTACTTATTTTATTAGTATTGCATCTTAGTGCCGTGAAGGAGCCCATTTATAACCTTTAAACAGATCACACGCATGCAGATAATATTTCAGTGTGTCAGGTTGGCTGCTGGAATGTGATTGCAATGATTGTATAGCTGCAGCTAACCGTCCAACCCAGCAGCAATTACAACTGGCAAAGGAGTGTTGGGGGGGTCACAGTATAGAGCAAATTGTATTCACCCTTTATTTTGGGTGTGTTGCTAATCAAGTCAGGTCTTGTCGCTCACCACAATGAGGTTGTTTCAGGTTCCTATTTTCCTATGTTCATACTGGGTCACCCTTGATCCTTCCAGCTCTCTCATTTCATCACTTTCCTGTTTCCATCTCAATCACTTCACTCACTCTCTTCAAGTCCGTGTTTCCTCCTGCCACACACACACACACACACACACACACACACACACACACACACACACACACACACACACACACACACACACACACACACACACACACACACACACACACACACACACACACACACACACAGCACCACCACCCACCACCCTACGCCTCTCCAGGTGACAGCTAGGTGACAGTGTGACGCCAGCCGCCTGATGGGGAATGATGAGGGCTGGAAACAAATGAAAATAAAACGCCTAATTATGTCAGAGGCGCCTTGACGTTACATCACTGTTAAAACACATTTAAAATAACATCCAGCAAGTCTTACACTCGCTCTCACCCACACACACACACACACACACACACAGCAGGCACCCGTGACGGATGGAGGGCTCTCCTGCAAGCGCTCAGTCAGGCTGTCAGGCCACTGGCTGCTGCTGCTTCTGTCATTGACTTAAAAGGGCATCAAGGAGCCGTGTGTGGGACATTACTGAGGCCGAGGGGAAGCTGCTGGGCTGCAGCATAAAGACACCTTCAGAGAGCCCGACTCGGGCTCCTATCGGGGGCCGATTATTCAAGAGAGTATCCTCCCACCGCCCACCGCACCATCTGTCTATCCAAAGCTTTTAGCAAGTGAAAAAGCACGACTCAGTTCAGTCCCACAAGTGCACCGTACGTACAGATATGAAAAGGAAGGTTTGAATCTCAAAGAACAAGCACCGCACATACAAGAAGTTACACAATGACAGTGCCCACAGATTTTAATGCTGATTTAATGCTTTTGTCTCATTGAGTTATCCTCTAATCCATCTTTTTTTAGCATTCAATTTCCTTTTTTTCCCTATTTCGCTTGATAGAGGAACAAACACTGGACCGCATCGCTGTGTGAAAACACACTCTTGAGAATCAGATGGATTTGATGAACACACACTTACTGACCAGCTGGGTTTGGGGAAGACACGCTTGGCGACCAGATGGATTTTGGGGAAATACACATGACAACCAGTTGGATTTGGGGAACACACATTACCTTAATTCCCTCATCTAGCAACCCTCCAAGTCTGGAGGATTGCAAAAAAAAACTAAAACAAACATGAGAGCCAAACATCTTTTCCCTTCTCTCTTTGGCAAACGATTGTCTCTATTCAGACATAATTGGCTGATATAACGTGGTATGAATGCGACGGTCCTATCGGGATCAGGAGGTAAAGTTTGCCTGCAAAGATGGCCAAGAACTCGTTCTCCACTTTCTCTGGATGTTGAAAATCGGTACAGATGGACAAGTCACGGCTATTATCGGCCAAAAACGTGTGTATGTTTTTTTTTCCAAACAAAGCTGTGAAGATTCATAATTAATGTGAGATTTTCACACATAAACTTCATTTTGTCTATAGAAGAATGAAAAAGTACATTTTGTCTGATCCAAGTATCGTGTTTCTTGATAAATAACCCTTTGTCCCGAACTCGTAAAAACACCATTTGCCTGTAAAAAGCAAACCCCATGAATGTTGCAGTTGAGGGTGTCAGTCAGCGTGTTTATGGAGGAGCAGTGTAGTAATGGCTCATGGTGGAGGCTACTCGTTCTCATCGGCTCACCCGTGTGTGTCCTGTAGTGGTCCTTCATGGCTGACAGGTTGAGGAAGGCGTAGTGGCAGGACGGCCAGGCACACTTATATGGTTTCTCCCCACTGTGCAGTTTCATGTGGTTGTTCAGGGCCCATTTTTCACTGAAGGAGCGATCGCACAACTCGCATTCAAACTTCCTGCAGAAGAAGCGAGGCAGAGGGGAATGAGGAGGAGGAGGAGGAGGAGAAGGAAGGGAAGGGAAAAAAAACGAAGAGTTATTTACTGATCCCAAAGCTGACGTAAAATGCTAGACAAT
Organism: Melanostigma gelatinosum; assembly: GCF_949748355.1. Classification (NCBI taxonomy): domain Eukaryota; kingdom Metazoa; phylum Chordata; class Actinopteri; order Perciformes; family Zoarcidae; genus Melanostigma; species Melanostigma gelatinosum. Next base: position 19,533,575 of record NC_136642.1, on the reverse strand, counting down.
CTACCCGGTGAGAGAGGAAATGGGGGTTGCTGGGTACTTGCACTCACGGCCATAGAACACGGGGCCGTATGACTGCGTGTTGTACATCTACGCCCACACACACACACACTCGACACAACACACACAGAATGCAGTTGGCTGCTGGTGTGTCATGTCTGTATAAGCAGGCATTGATTTTTCTGTCCTGGCCTGCCACCTCCACCATTTATTCTCTGCTTTGCACCAGGGCCCAGAGGACGAGAGAAATTCTGCTACAGTCCACACACACACACACACACACACACCCCGCAGGGCCAGTGGGGAGAATAAAGTTCACCTGTCCAGCGTCCCTGACCACTTAGCCAGGGCTAAATGAACAGTTATCAACATGTTACCTCCCGCCTCTCTCTTAAGGCTCCTGCATCAGAGCTTCCCTCCATTTGAACTTTTCGACAAACACGTCCTTCCAACCTCTGCTCATAAAATCCGCTCAGATTTGGATGGTCAGTGTCAATCTACATGAATGCAAAGGCCTGGTTTATCACGTGTGGCAAGCGTCCTTCTGTCGTACGGGGCCAAAAGCCTCTTTTGAGTACAACAATGTGACTGTGTATGTATGGTGTTCTTTCTTAAGTCTGGATATCCGTCTGCTCTTCATGCCGACACCTCGCATCCAACAAAAGCTGTGTTTTGTTACTTATATATATATATATATATTTTTAAATATATTTTTACAGTGTGTAGGATGTTTGCACCTATATTCGTCTGCTGTGTTAGTCAGCCTCAAGAAACTCGCCGGAGTAAAAACAACAGAAAAAAAAGCCCGTGCCTGAATTAATCTTTACCCCTGCGCTATAATTTAGACACAGATGACTAATGTGCGAGTCATAAACAAATGAAGTCGGGTTTTGGGGAGCATTCGTCTTGCAGCGAGGGCCGTGTTATTTTAGGGAGGGCGGCTGTCTTTAAGTCCTGATTGTGTCGCTTAATCCCCGTGGTATCTGTTTCATAGCGAGCAGCATGACACTCACCTGAACAAATAATGACTCCAAGCAGCATGTAGCATGTGTCTGAATCAATAATTCAAACTCATACATCTTCCTTACTGGAAGAAGGGGGGGGGGGGGGGGTAAAGGAGAATGAGAGGGAGGGAGAGAAAATAGAGAAAGGAGGGAATTAAAGATGGGGGGGGCTGGAGAGAGGGAGAGATAGAGAGGAAAATGTGTTCTGGCTTCCATATCAATCTATATGTTCCATAAAGATGAATCTAAATGTGATATGGATGTCATTTTCTTTGAGCAAATTCAATCTATGCTAAAAGGATGTAATCTCGAAAAGGAGGTCATAATAATGGGTGATTTCAACATCAACTGGGAGAACAAATCCGTCAGGAAACCCTTAAAGCAGGTTGTTGATGCTTTTGATTTAACTCAGCTGATCAAAGGCCCTACTAGGATCACCTCCACAACCCAGTCACAGATTGATCTTGTATTCAGTAATAAACCAGAAAGGATCACTAAATCATTCAACATGGTGACAGGTCTCTCTGATCACAATCTGACACTCATAGCCCGGAAACTCACTAAACACCGTTTTAATTTTACCACAAACAGAAAGCCACAACGTCCCAGAATACCTAGGGGTAACATCACTGAATTTGAGAACACTATCAAAGAGATTAATTGGATATATAATCTGAAAAATCTTAATGTTGAGGAAGACAGTCAGGTCATGATCTCCACCATCCAGTCCATAAAAGGTAGATTCCAGAAGGTCTCAAAACCAAAACATGGGCAAAAAACATCTCTGCCATGGATAAAGGGTGACATCTGGAAGATCATGAAAGAACGGGATAGGGCACTTAAATCAGCCCTCAGTTCCAAACTAACTGTTGATAGACACAGATTTGTTATGCTTAGAAACAAGGTCACAAAAGAAATCAGGAAGGCAAAAGCTAACTTTTTTATCCAAATATTAACTGAAGCAAAGGGCAACCCTAAAATAATTTGGAAAAATATTAAGCTGCTGGCAGGGAAAACTGGTGACAACTCAGAAGATCAAATCCAGGTTAACTTAAATGGCAACTTAACACGTGACCAGCAGGAGATCGCCACCGCCTTTAATTCTTACTTTGTAGATACCGTTAAGTCTCTCACACAGAATGCAAACAATGGGCCCACCATTCTCCCCTCCACAGACTTTACTCAACCAGTCTTCAGCCTAAGACCCATTTCTGAAACTGATGTGCTGAAGGTGATAGATTCACTTAGAAACTCTAAAGCCTTAGATGTATTCGGACTAGACACCATGTTTCTTAAGAATATGAAGGAGTCACTGTTATATCCCATCACTAAATTAGTTAATCTGTCTTTTGAACAGAATGCTTTCCCTAGGGTCTGGAAGCCAGCTATAATTACACCCATCTTTAAGGCAGGTGATAGAACCCATGTAAATAACTACAGGCCAATAAGCATTCTCCCCGCTTTCTCTAAGGTAGCCGAGAGGTGTGTAGCACAACAAGTAATTGCTCACCTCAATAGCAGTCCCTTCAGACTCCACCCCATGCAGTTTGGCTTTAGAGCCCAGCATTCTACTGCAACAGCCAACTGCTTCTTTACAGAACAGGTTAAAGCCAAGCTAGATAAAGGGGGAGTGGTGGGAGCAGTGTTTCTAGACCTAAAGAAAGCCTTCGATACAGTAAATCATTCCATATTAATTACAAAATTGGCCAAATTTAATTTTTCTCCTGACACCCTATGCTGGTTCAAATCCTACCTGGACAATAGAACGCAGTGTGTACAGATCAACGGTGTTTCATCCCCCATCCTCAATTACAGTGTCGGTGTTCCACAGGGCTCTGTGCTTGGTCCTCTTCTTTTCAGCATGTACATTAATGATCTGCCATCAGTATGTGCACGGGTGGATATACAGATGTACGCTGACGACACAGTCATTTTTGTACATGCACCCAACATCAAACAGGCAGCAGACAAACTCACTGAAGAAATGGTCCATGTCACTAAGTGGCTGTCAGACTCTTGCTTACATCTCAATGTGAAAAAAACAGTCTGCATGTTTTTCTCAAAGAGGGTGAATAATATTACAACAGAGCATCCTGTGTACATATCTGGTGAACAGCTTCAGGTGGTCCCTAACTACAAATATCTGGGGATCATTCTTGACTCCACACTCACATACAAAAAACAAGTGAAGCATGTAATGGCAAAAGTCAAGTTTAGTCTACATAATTTCAGATACATACGCAACAACCTCACAACTGAAGCTGCTAAACTGTACTTTCATGCAATGATCCTCCCTCATATCACTTACTGTCTAACCACCTGGTCACACACTCACAACACAACCCTGAAGCCCCTACAGTCCGTCTATAAGCAGGCTATCAAGGTACTTGACATCAAGCCCAGACACTACCACATTTGCAACATCTTGCCCAAATACCATCTTCTGTGTTGGGATAGTCTTGTCAAATTCCATAACAGCTGCTTAACCTTTAAAATTCTTAATGGCCTTGCACCTCCCCCGTTGAGCACTTTCATAACACAAAAGACCAATAGCAGACTAACCAGAGCAACAGCTCGCGGGGACCTAGTGGTCCCAGGCAGGAGAAGCAAGTTCAGCCAGCTATCATACTCTGTCACAGCTTCCGTCACCTGGAACACTCTCCCATCACACATAAGACAGAGCACCACATACAGGTTCTTCACACACAACCTCAAAGCCTGGCTCATTAACAACCAGGTGTGTCAGCACTAACAGTCTCATGCCTGCCATGTCCGTATGTAGCCTGCCTGTCTGCCTGTCTGCCTGTCTGCCTGTCTGCCTGTCTGTCTGTCTGTCTATCTGTCTGTCTGCCTGCCTGCTTGTCTGTCATGTTTGATCCTGTGTCTGCAGGATTGTATTGCACAGCTCTGTTTGCTTGTTTTTGTGTTGTTGTCTTTTTAAACAGTTTTTAAATGTTTAAATGTTTTTAGCGGCTTCTAACACCGTGCCCAGGGACAACGGTTGAAAATTAGCTTTTTTAGCTAACACTGTCACATTTACAGTCATGTTTTTATTAATGTGTGCTGTCGATTAATGTGAACTGTCCCTGTACAAATAAAATCTTAAAATCTTAATCCCATGCTGGTTCAGAGGACATTTTAAACTCACTTAAAGGACCAAGAAGGATGGAGCTTTTAAAATGGCGCCTTTATCACCTGGCTCTAAGCTGAGATGCAGATTCAAACCGACCCGATTTCCTCCCGTTCTCATCAACCGACTTGGCAGAGACTTTATTTGACTAACAGATGTATGTCCGCATCTGTATATCCCCCCCCCCCCCTGCGGTATTTATATAGAACAGCCCGTCGCCCGTGCCACCGTGGGAGAGGTAAATAAGATGAGTGAAGAGATGCTATCTTTTATTGTAAGCATTATGCACAACACTCCTGCTTTATGAGCTAAACGGGCCGTTGTTTATCACAGGGCGTAATCGCAAAGTCGGGCACGCTGCATTCTGGGATGGAGGGGGGGAAAGAGAGAGAGAGAGAGCGAGAGCGAGAGCGAGAGCGAGAGAGAGAGAGAGAGAGAGAGAGAGAGAGAGAGAGCGAGAGAGAGAGAGAGAGAGAGACAGAGAGAGAGAAATAAGGCAGGAGGAGAGGAGAGAAGATGGAGGAGTCAGGGCTGGCAGAGTTGACTATCAGTGGGGGTTTTGTAAGGATGAGAGGAGGGTTTGCGTCTGTTTTTATGGGATCAGATGGAGCGCTTTGATCTTGTCCCCGCGTGTCAGATCCCGTCACGATCCACCGGCTCGCCCATACATATGCATACTGCCTCTAAACAGCCAGGCACCATGCAAAACACACCAAAGGTAGGAGGTAGAGAGAGAGGAGAGGCTGAGCAAATTTGTGTATGCGTGCGTGTAATAGAGGGAGAATGGGCGAGACAGACAGAAGTACGAGAGAAAGAGAGGTCTGCCAATTTATAATATCTCATTTTGTAATGCTTTCGGATTTCGAATTTAGAAACCAACAAAACAACCACAATTAATTCAGAGATGCTGCCAAATCAGCAATATTTCAGATTCAACACAGCTTGAGAAAGTTCTGAAACTGTTGCTTTTTTAGGGATGGAAAGCTTTGGTAAGTGTATATAATGAAGCAAAGGAAATAAGAAACGGAAGGTTCTGCTCTCGAAGCTACATGTACGAATGTGTACCAATCATGACAAACATGCAAATTGATTTTTGCATGTTTTTGAAGAACCTGCAGGTACTCGGGTGTTGTTAATGAAAACAGATGCATTGCGATGTACATATTATAGTTGGCCAGTCATGTGCATTCACAAAACGTCTATGGGAGAGGAACCGGACACAGAACCACAGCAGAAAGGCATGTTTAGAGGTCCTCCTCAGGCAAACCCCCCCCCCCCCCAAACGAACTGCTAGACTGCTAACGTCACAATGACTTAATTACATTCATGTGCCTATCACAAGATAAATAAAATACATGAACAGCATAACATTTGACTGAGGAGGAACTTGCGTTGTGTGTTGAGTTTTACATTCCTGTATGGATTTATTAGTCTTTTTAAATGTCTTTTCGGGACTAAAATTCAACACTTTTTTAATGATGAATGACCGCATGCTAGAGAGACCACATTCAACATATAGAAATATACATAAAAACACGACAAAAAGGGTGAACTGCGATACTTTGCATCGACGGCTCCTTGGCTTCTTCACATAACTGTTGAGCTCTGATCAGCAGAGACCACATCGGGAATAAACTATAATCATGCACCAGCTCTCTTCCACTCATTATAGCTCTGCTTTTCCTTTCTCCTCCCTCTCTCCCTCTCCTCCCTTTCTTTTTCCTTCTGATCACGAAGCAACGCGACATGATTGACACCCCGCGCAGATTTATTCAAAGACCCAGGTGGGCCGCTTGCCTGTACGTTGGTAAAGCTGCATGCTACTGTGTCTATACTGTCACTCATTAGCATGACATGACTCATTACCACAAACTCACTATCGCCCCCAAGTGGTGAGGTGGAGCTTGGTGAGGGGGATCTTGCAGGAAATGTGCAACGTGTAACGTGTACTTGTGTGTTCTTGATTTTTTTTAAAAGATGATTTTTGTATGATAAAGATCGTACAAAAATTGAGAAATGAAACTGATATTTGTGTATGTTGTAGCTCAGGGCTGAGCTGACACACACTGGTTTCATGCTGTGGAGCGGCACTTTAATCAATTGTCATTGTTTTTTAATTGATTGGATTAATTGTTTGAGCCTCTTTGGACAGCTAAGGGTTCCTGCCCTGCTTTGTGTTGGCCGATGCTCTCGCACTGCAACACAAAGACAGAAAGGGGGAGAGAGGCCGACTCTCGCCTCAAGCCAAACTGACACAAACAGACAACTTCAAAGTGAAGACTGTTGTTTATTTGGTGAAGGGAAAGAGGGGGGGGAGAGAAAATGTATCTGATATGAAACTGTCAGGAGAGCATTTTCACATGCAAAATAGCGAGTGAGTGAGAGAGATTACCCAGAGGGAGGAACATGACAGCATTCACTAGGGTCAGGATGGATCATCATCTTCAGCCCCCCCTCCCTCTCCCCCTAGTCTCTCTCTTTCTCCCTCCATCTTTATCTCTCTCGCTCTCCGTCTCCCTCCCTCCTTCCTTCCGTTTTCCCCTCCTCTCCCTTTCCCTCTCATCCTGTTTTCAGACTCCATCACTCTGCACTTCGACAACCCGGCAGCTTAAATCCAGACTAAATTAGCTGAATGAAGATTAAATCATTTGGCCCTGAGCTCTCCAAGATATTGGGAGGAAGACTGAGTAAGCCTTAAATGGTGTCTGACTGGGTTCGGACCTATACATGTGTCTGAGGAGAGACTCTTCCCTCAAATGGCAGTCAATTGAAATCTGATTAAAGGGGGGGGGGGGGGGGGGGGGGTGTTGGCTAAAAAATGGGGAAAAGATTACATTGCTGGGACAAGTGTTTCCTAAGTAAGCGCGCCGGCTTCGTTATTTTTCGTTTGCCTGCACAATGTAGACCGACGACAGGCTTGTTCCTGAGCTAAGGTATCGAGCCGGGCAACATCATCGCTCACGGTGCTTAGGAGAAATGCTTTAGAAAGCGCTGGAGTCAATGTGGCCGGCGGGTACACAAATCAGATCCCCGGGTGGTGCTAGTTTAACATTGAAGTGAACGCAGACAACCATCCCTGGCCCGAGTGCAGCTACAACAGCTGAACAAACTGTGGAAGGAAGAGCCGGATCTCTCAGGAACAAAGTCCAGGAATTATCCCAACAGCAGAGCATTTTAAAAGAGTTATATCACGGCGAGACCTGCAGGGGTGTGCCCGCCAGCACGTCACACAAAACAAGAGCTAAAAACCTCCATGAAGAGGCCACATGCGTCTGCGGAGTATTGTAGATGAAGCTCCTCGGAGAGAGGACTGCTGCTGCATATGACTGCAATACAAACAACGGCACACAACAGAGATGCTGCTGCTGATTTATGTTTACCTTCACTCCCTGGAGAAAGGGGGGAGGAGAGAGAGAGAGAGAGAGAGAAAAGATAATGAAATAAATAATAAAAGACCAGGCCCATCAGATAAGCTCCTGTTTATCCCGCTGTAGGGCAAATACAAATTGTCAATTTAATGAACACGGTGGACGTGATGAAAGCGGGGTGAAGGAGCCTCCTGCCTGACAAACAATCAGGAAATGTTATCTTAATATTGTTGCGCTGTTATTCAGCCCATAACTTAGGGGGTGGGGAGAGGCCATGTGGAGGAGGAGGAGGAGGTGGCATGGAGGGGAGAGGGGAGCGAGGGGGAGCAGGGAGGCACAAAGGCCAGGTCCCTCTGTGGTGGCCCTGTTATTGCCTGTTTTTATTATTAGCCATAGCTCAAGAGTTCCAAACACACTTTGAAACACACAGGCCTAAATTTGAGCCGGGGAAGTGTGCGCAC
>NC_136642.1:19487280-19525415 GCF_949748355.1 Melanostigma gelatinosum | reverse complement strand
ATGCGCTTACTGGCGTGATGTCTTGTTTCCAGACTCAGTTCATTTAAATGCTTAATAGGTTTTACGCATTTCAGGCTATTAATCAAAAGGTTTAGACCAAAAAAAATCAAGAGCTCCAAAATGCTTCATGCTGAAATTAGCAGCCGCTGAAAAGTACCGGAAATCTGATTTGTGTGACAGACTTCGGTCAAAGGCCCCCCCCCCCCCAACTATCCTTTAAACGGCACTTTAAAAAGTGTCCAGATGCTTCACGGCTCAAATTCTTTTTTTTGTAACTCCTGAATTTAAAGCGTCGCAATCTGAGCAGCCACCAAAATTAACTATTATCTCCATATTTATATATTGCCGGCACTAAATTGCGTCGGGAAGAATTACTATCAATATGAATATCTGCAACAATAACTCAGCCGCAGTGCTGAGGACAGGATGCTCTTTATCAGGCTTCTGATAGGCCTTAAATACAGCACAAGGCAGCCGTATCAGAGCTTTTTCTCTCTAATATCAGGCCGCATTAACGACTCGTAAATCAAATTACACTCCTAGAATTTCATTAGGCTCACCTGCCAGCGCTGCTGTGCTGCAGAAATATTTATGTTTTTATGCTGCGATTGTGTGCTCTCAGGTACACAAAAGGGAAAGGAAGGGCAGCTGAGAGGGGGGAAAAAAAAAGGGTGATAAACCTAATTATCTTTTAAGAATACAGAGAAAATGTGTCATAAATTGTGGCGATCCTGAGGAGCGCTGGCGTTTTTTTCGGAGCCCATGGGGCTGAGAGTTGGGGGGACAAGTCTGCTCTGCTGTTTACCATCTTTAACCGGGGCTAGACTCCCGCAAATCCAATTAGCAGCTTCCCCAAATCCGCTGGAAACAGAAATCAAACAGGATGATGTACGACGCCGATCAGCGGGCCCTCAACAGCCAGCAAATCTGATAAAGCGAAAGCATGACTGCTAATAGTGCAAATACTTGTTCAAGCTGGATCCAAATGTTATGATGGGAGTCTGTCTTTGTTATCCAATTACCTCAAAAGAATTCCACATTTCTATTTGTTCATTTGTTGTTGCTGTTTGTTAGATTATATTATCTGCATCTAGTGCTGGGAGGGGTGCAAGGAGTTTAGAGAAGGTGGCCGTGCGAAAACGGAACGCAGACATTCCCGAGATTTCTTCCCCGTCTGGAGCGGCTGGGTCTGGATGGCGCGGTGTCTGGATATGGATTTTGATTAGACACAAAGGGAAATGACTGAGCCAGTGACCGTAACGACAGCCACTTAATAAAAGGTACAGTCTATACATCAGAGAGCATCTAGCTGTAAATCATTCGGCCCCGTAACGACGTGCATTCCCGTCCCATTACCGAGCCCCTAACAGGCCACTCGTATTTACTCTCTGGGCCTCAATATCATTTTAAAATAATGAGCTTTGTCCCTTATCTAATTAACAGGGGCCTAGGTTCATTTGATTCCCCCCCCCCCATCCTCTGTCTTTCACTGAAATTAGGAAGCTGGCATATTGGTTTACCAAACTAATATTGAGCAAATTTGCTCCGTGGTATGAGTAAAAGTTATAACACAGATAGGGTGGCTGTGACTATTGTTGTATGTTGCGTGTAATTGCCGTGTTTATCCAGGATTGGTTGTGTGTGTGTGTGTGTGCGTGCGCTCCACTGGGCAGAAGTAAAAGACCAGGTCCATTCTCTCTGTTATTACTGGAATTGTAATTCAATGATCACCTTAGATCACACGCGTGCCATAAATCAGATAGGCTTGACAGAGGATGAAAAATTGTATTAATAATGTGAAACTTATTATACAGTCCCAAATGCTCCCTTGATAAATGACATTGTTTGGGCCTGACAATGATTGCATTTAAAACATAATTTCTGTTTTCTGCTGGTATGCCTGTGTGTGTGTGTGTGTGTGTGTGTGTGTGTGTGTGTGTGTGTGTGTGTGTGTGTGTGTGTGTGTGTGTGTGTGCTGGACACAGCGGCGGTGGTTTGCTGGGTTGGGAAAACAGAGGTGGGGTTCCCGAGCTTCATAAAATATTCAAGATGTTTCCCACCCTTCTCTCTGGAGTCAGTGGGCAGGCGATGGCCATGGCAGTAAGGGTATAAAATGTGTGTGTGTGTGTGTGTGGCCAGCACAAGTGGAACGGCTGGCGGCTGGCCGCAGCGCAAACACCCCAAACTCCCAAACCACAGCAGTCACATCTTCAAGTCATAAAGCAGCATACGTGCATTATTATAACAACACGTCCTGGTCAGATATTAACAAGTGTGAGGAACTGCAGAAAGAAGCTGCACAAGGTTTAATCATTTATGAACCAGTCGACAATAGTGGTTTTTTTTTTTTTTGAAAAAGTGATGAAGAGAAGAGTTTATTTTTCTTCATAACTCAGTTCATGTAAGAATGCTAATATAAGACCAGCAAGTCTAGACGGGGCCTGAGCGAGAGCCAGCAGAGACGTGAAGCCCCTCAAAGAAAAGAAATGTGTAACAAGCCTGAGATTCAACACAAATACCTCTCTGCTCTCTTTCTCCCACGAAGAAACAAGAACAAGCTGGACGGCAGGATTTAACTACGTGAGTCAGTCTGGCACAAGTCCCCGTTTCTCCTCACAAGGACGAACACATTAAGTGTTAGCGCAGTCGTTTGCTCACGCCGTCTCTTTTTCAGCACCTATCTGTACTGATTAAGTGCCTTTGCTGAGTGCATAAGCCGTCACACGAGGTGTAACGTCCGCCAGCAACCCTAACCTGCCTGCCAACGTGCATCAAAGCTGACAGCGTGAAACGCTGGCCCGATGTTCTGACACACTAATTCTCTCTGTTCAAGTAACAATAACAACTACGGCAACGAGAACGCCCCTTTGGGACCCGTGTAATGATCCAGCTAACAAATACTCACATCCAATACTTGGTATGATACTCGTAAAAAAAAAATGAAAATCTCTGGATCAGGCATCAGGGGGGGAAAAAAAGTTACAATCTGATTAACAAACTGTTGACGAATACAGCGGCAAAGCCAGGATAGGGTGTTAAGAGAGCAATATGAGCGTTTCAAGGGGCAGAACTTAATAAAACTCCTGAAGAAGCATCATGCAAAGTGTGCCGGAGCAATAAGAAAATGTGTTGGACGCTGTGGGGATGTGTGAAAAGGGCCTCCAGACAGCAACGGAGAAATGTTGGTAACAGAGAAAATTGCGAGAAACTTTTTTTATGTGCTCGATGACCGAACATTTTTTTAGTTGTCACACGGGGCTAAAATGTGACTTCTTGTGTCTTCTTCACTAAAAGTGGTGCTCCGGCGAAACAGATCTGCATATCACAATGTGACTAATATTAAAATATTTCCCTATTTTATATACAAAGCTTGTTTTGAGCAAAGCGCAACTGAATGGTTGATCGTGGCTTCGTAGAAATCAAAGGAATAAAGGCGATGAAAGTCTTTAGTGACGGGCTAATAATATGTGGCGTGAACAAGGAGTACTTTGACTGAACGTACTGTACTTGAACGATACAATCTCCAGCTACTCGTACCGGCTGGACAAAGCTGGTGTCAGAGCCACTCCGGGGTTCAAGGAAAGTCTAATTAAGTTCCTGGACAGTTGGAGTCAGGTCCCTGCATAGGGACACTGAGACCCAGACTGGTCTTCCCCTGTAGACTTGGCTTTTCCCCGGCTGGCCCCCCGTGCATGTCCTCTACTGTACTGTACGTGCCCCCCCCCCCCTACTGATCTTATTACCCACCCCACTCTCCCTTCCCTTCTCCTCATCCCTGCAAATGACCATGATGGGAGGCCATTCATCTCACTCCTTCGGCCACCACAATGAAATAAATCAAGAATTTTCACCCCCCAAATATAACAATATTTGTATTTGGGGTGGGGCAGACGTAATTGATGACTGCGGCCGTGCTAATTAAAACCGGCGGAGGTTTCATTAATCTTGGTCATTGGGGGGGGGGGGGGTGTGAGATAGTAGGGGTAGCTGCTACAGTGTCGGCTGGGCGAGTTGGGCGGGGGGGACAGGCCCGCCTCCATCGTCCTCATTGCTCAGGTGATTTGGGCCATTGTTGAGCACATTAGCACGACGAGGTTAATGTGAAACGGCCATTAATAATCACAACAAAAGTCTATCGTGTACAAACTCAGTGTCTCTGTCTCTGGCCTTCAACCACGACGCAACTCCAGGAGCCCAACGAGACAATATAGTGAACCATCACACGTGTTTACTGCCATGTCCTGGCTGGAGGAGTTAATTGCTTTTCTGACTTTGCTTTGTAGCGACTGCTTGTTGTTTTTTCCCCCACCCATCCCCTGACACACACACACACACACACACACACACACACACACACACACACACACACACACACACACACACACACACACACACACACACACACACACACACACACACACACACACACACACACACACACACACACACACAGAGCTTTGGAGAATTAATTACCAGTCCCAACTTTTTGCTGCTTTGCCTGTTGTTTGCGTAGTCAAAACTGTCCGGCCACAGAGGAGCGCAGCGTCACGGACTCTTCAGAGGAAGACTCGGCATGAGCATCGGGGTTTACGTGCGTTTCACTTTCGGAATTGCCGTGGATTACTTCATGATCTTCACACTCCGTGTTTGAACACGTTATGAAACGATCCGCTACATTTGACGTGCCGACTTCCCTTGAGAGCTAAGACGAACAACTACTGTAGCTTCATTTAGATTCAGTACGATTGCTCTCATCACAATTCACTGTGTATTGTTTGGTTTTATTTGAATGTTAAAGACCATTTTAATTGAAGAAAAAGGCAGATCAATTTAATTACATATGTTCTCAACCAGCATAACAAAAGTGCGACAACACAAGACGACAAGAAGTTTGCTAATTAATAACAAATTCAATAATATGACAAATGGGACAATCTTAAGCATTTGTAACCATTTCCATGACTCTGCTCTGACCAACATGGTCGAACCACGCGAACCAAATACTCGGCGGCATCCAGCAAATAAGTCACACCTGAGCATCTCCTCAGCAGAAAAGATGGGAACAGGCCGTAGAGTTGATAAAACAGACTCATATTGTTACTGTTGTGCCATTACAGCGCAGACAATTTACTAAGTAGCACCTATGAACGGGGCAGATGGATATCATCATCACTCTGTAATGGCTTCTACATGTTAATTCACAACTTTAGCTTCTCCACCACGACTCCGCCACAGAATAATGGCTAGCCTGCATCTGGTAGAGGCAGTGTAGGGCAGTGTACGAAGCGTGGAGAGGAACGGAGGGAGAGACAAAGAGAAGGAGGGAGAACTAAACAGGGAGAGAGAGCGAGAGAGAGAGGAAGAAATGGGTGGGTGGGGTGGAAGCGGCAGCATATGGTGCCACGCTGCCATAAACAAGCTTTATGAAAAGACCGGGGACGTTTATTTAATCATGGGATACCTGAGGAATCGCAATGAGACACACACTTTGTCCCATTATTGTTAGCCCATGAATTTAACTGCTTTACCAGAACGACGAGGAACCTGATACAGCCGCCGAAGACAACGCGGGGAAGCAGGTGAATTTATCGTTTGTGTGCGTTTGTGAAGTGCGCTGGGTCCTTGCTATGGGAAGAAGTGTGTGTGTGTGTGGTGTTGCAGATGAATAGCCATAACTGCTGCATACTGCTATCTGGGATATCTGCAAACACTGGAAAGTAGTTGGTAGAGACCGCACAGATACAGATGTGCCCTCTGTTTCTACTGTATTATTCAATCCCTCTAATTCTATTCTTCTTGCTGTCCCTTAGCAGGCGTAAACATTTATATTTTCACCTGTCGTCTCTACAAAGTAGGCCCCTCACAACCTATGCAGAGAATTAAAACATTCATTAGCGTTTCCACCTCCCAGGTGGGATGAAAAAAAGCATCAGAAAATACCAAGGTGGGTCTAAAGGCCCCCTGAGGAAATGTATTTCTCATTTGTATTGAACTGAATCATGCACTCGGGCCATTTCAACATCACGCACACGCTGACAAATGCACAAACACGACTGTGCTTGCACATGGAAACGTGCAGACATGCGCACAAACACCACCATGTTTGACACGCACAGGACTATGCAACCACACGAATACGCACACTTGAAAGTTCACAAATACAGTACAAAGAGCTGGTCTTGCAGACCTGAAAACAATTGGAAGCAAGCATACTTAAACACACGCACGCACACACACACTCACATGTCTGGGTCAGGGGGACAGCGGTAGCTCAGAGCCAGCTGTGACCTGGCGGTCCAGGTGCTCAGGAAAACCGCTGTTAACGGCCACGATTGATGATCTAATCAAACTGTCACCACGGCGATCCGCTGCAGGGGGAGGGGAGGGTGGGATGGCGTGGGTGTGTGTTGGGGGGGGATGGGAGTGGGTTGAGAGCAGGTGGGGGGGAATATCCAGGAGGCCTTGTGCATGCTTACCGTTAGCCCAAATTGAGAGTGACAGTCTCAATAGTGAAAAGGCCTCTTTTTTTTTCCCCCTCTAAGTAATGGAGGAAACAACTCCAGCGGTCTTCCGGAGGATGTCACATAATCAAGGGAGCCCCCCCTCCTTCCAACACCGCCAACGCCTCCCCCCCCCTTTCTATAATGTCTCGGCTCAAGCAGATTGTGGAGGGTGGTGGCTTGAGACTTTGGACATGGGGAGATGGACCGCCGGCCCACACAGAGCTGATTGCGATGAGTTCTGCATTTCTCGGTGGCGAACAGACACATATCCACCCAAAGTATTTCAGATCTGAGGTGGACCTGATGAAAGGCCTCATGGACCGCCAGGGTACTGCATACACTTCCAGTCCTTCTGGGATATGAGGGGACATTTTTATCAATGATTAAGAGATGAATTGTAGAACTATCTACACACTGCACATGAGATGACTGTGGGAGTCCTAACATCGCAGTAGTAGTTTTTCTATATTCTCTGAATGGAGTGATTTCCAGTGAATTGTAATGCAGACGGTTCCTCATTGTCCCTAAAGGACCCCTACAGTCTGCTCAAGACTGTCTGCTGCATGGACCCCAGACCCAACTTTGGGAACCGCCGTCTTGAACCATGATGGATCAGCCTCATATGATGTCCAACCCCTGAAACTAGAAACATGCAGCCAGCACAGGCACATCAGATACCAGAAGATACGTACTTGCTGTGCTTCATATGTACAGCTGTTGATTCTTGCAATAAGCCACGAGAGGAAAATATTTAAAGAAGTGAGTTTGGAGTACGAGCAAGTTTTTTTTTGAGGGGGCACAAACAATAATTTATTTGACCCAAAATGAACCCAAATGGAGACGAGTTATGAATTATTAGTTCTGCAAAAGTTTATCTCTAAACACCTTCCGTACAACAAACAGTTTTGGTGTATGTGAGGGGTTAGTATTCATAAGATTTAGTTTTCTTTCACTGATGAATAATAATAATTAATTTCATAAATATTGAAATCTAAACAGTAGAAATGTTTGGGAAAGCATTCTTTATTTTAAGGACATTGTTCTTATCGTGTCATGTAACTGATTTCAGTGGAGATCTTTTGTTTGGGCCGTGAATATTAGTTGTAACTTATGTGGTTACAATTAGGTTACGTTGTTTACCTATGAACTGAAACTACATGCTGTGGAAGTGTATATGTGTTGCTTGTTTGTGCTCGTTGTTTCAGAAGATGGTACTTATAGACTGGCAGAAATAATTTAGGAGAAAAGAAACCAACATCTCAATCTCTCTCGAGTTCCACGGCATGTTAGCGATGCGTTGTGGCCACACGGGAAAATATGATAATACGTCTCTAGTCCACACAAAATAAAACGAATGAAGCTCTTCCATATTTAGCCGAAAAGAGAAAAAAGTTCAGAAAGTTGTCCAACTTATTAGTGGCCTTGTTGATCGCTGCCTGTTCTGCGCGTGTTAATCACCTTCCCCAGGATATAGCCACGACTGCCGCTCGCCCGTCCAGCTCGCATTAATTTAATCGCTGCTCAGCTAATTCATTGATTAATTGGCTCATTAGTGATGCCTGGCAACATCCATTTCTGCCATGACAGTCTGATGTTTCAATAGAAAAGAAAAACAGGCTGGCAGCAGCCCAGTCCCCCCCACAGTCCCACTGTGCATAATGTCCAACCACTGTCAACAGTTAGCCGCACAGCTGTGTCACTGTTTAACTGCCTGGTTTTGAGCCGCGGGATGTGCAATGAATACGAAGGTGAACTGTGCACATTCTCCGTTCTTGTCCGGTTGAGTAATGTCACTTGGGTTTCAGTGGCGGGTGACATCATTCGAAGGGGGGGGTGAAGAGAAAAAAAAAAAAAAAACTTCAAAAGCTGGAGGGAACTGTCGGTGCTGCACTACCGAGATGAGGTAGACACTGCTGCGAGAAGACAAACTCCCGCTGCAGATTTATTCGGCGAGTCAAGGTCACGTCGCTCCGACATGACGAGTGGCTTCCAACTGTGGGACGAGCTGTCAGCGGCTAACTAACATTATTATTAGTAATAGGACCCCGCTGCACCCTGCGGCAAAGGAGCCGGACGTTAGAGTGACCGACAACGACACGTCGATAAGAGCGCTGACGTGACATCACTGGCCGAACAACACCACTGTAAAGGAGCTACGGTGACCTCTGACCTCTCTACTCCAAGACACAGGCCCAGATTTATAATTGGCATTTTGTCACAGTTGCTGCTACCAGGCTGTTGTGGTGTGCTTCAGCTAATGGCGAGTTAGACCATGGAGGTAGAGATCTTAGCATTTAAGTGTGTTAGCTTTTTAGAGAACCAACATGCTTTCCTCTCTCTCTCACACTCACACACACACACACACACACACACACACACACACACACACACACACACACACACACACACACACACACACACACACACACACACACACACACACACACACACACACACCCTCCTCCACCCACAAACACGCACTCCCACAATTCTGCACCATATGCCCATGACAAGTGCATAAAAATCGTTCCCAAGCGATAGCGCAGGCCAACCCATAAAAACTTAATGCACCTAATTTTCCAGTAATCAAACTTTTATAGACTGCAATGGCTTTTAAACTAACAAATTTTAATTATCGCTTAATTTTAACAGCAATATTAACGCGATCCCTCATTCCGGGAGTGTTCATTCTCCATGAAATATTGAGTAGGGTAAACAGCGAGGCGTGGTGCGCTGGCTCCTGTTCCAACAAGGAGCCAGCAAACACAAAAGGTGAGCTAGGGGTTGCTGAGGCCTCGCCGGTACCACGGCGGGACTACGTGTGCTGCACAGACCTCTGGGAAATGGAGCTTCACGAGTGCAAGCACACAGAATCAGTCCGCTGACTTTGCACTACAGTTACTACAAGGTACTGACCACTGGTGTATGCTGGTCCGTGTTACATTGATTCTGCTTCAGTGTCAGACACGGCTTTATTCTATGCTGCTGCGGTAGCTTTGATTTGAGATTTTGTTTTATGGATAAATACAAGAAAAACAGATTTGTTTTCCCATTTCCCATGATTTAAGGATAGTTGAATATCCCAGAGAGAGTTAAAATATCCTCGGCTACTTTCAAGTTTTTCTGTGCTGCTCATCACATCCCTGCTTACAGTACTAGCGGAACGGGATGTTATTGACTGCTGCCCTTGGGTGGCTGAAAACTAGGCCTTACCACCCAACACCAAGCCAAAGAGACAAAGTGCTGACACAGGCAGATAAGGGAAGGAAGAAAGAGAAAGATTAAAGAGCAGATTCATTATCAATAATTAAGGGAAAGGATTTATTCTAATGAATTAGGGGTTGTCTTTATCTACTCTTTATCTCCATATCACACTGCTAACTCTCTCTTTTTTCCTCCCTCACACACACACACACATGCCCTGCACACACACACACACACACACACACACACACACACACACACACGCCCTGCACACACACACAGGCTCGTGGTTTTTCTGTGTGACTTGACCCCCGCCTGCTCCGTGTGGTCCATATTGCCACCACGCTGGCTCCAGGCAGGGCTCTTCCGCCCCTGCTCCACCCGTCAAGCCTGGATGGTCCCGGCCCTCGGTGCCGGGGAAATATGGCCGCGCTGCACGGCATGCTGGGACGCGGCTGCAAGCCCAGGGACCGGCGCTGCAAAGCCAGATGTCCCTGGCACAGCAATGTGACCCACCGCAGCAACGTATCTGTTCCGCCACGTGGACATGTAGCAATAAACGTGGTGCGTTATGTAAACCTGGGCTTAACTAGAATAGTGGTTTTAAATTTCATAATAAGATACGTTATTAATGATTTGATGCATATTCACTGCAGATTTATTCTACCATGCCAAACATGAAATTCTGGAGAGAAACGCTGACTAAAATGACGAAATTGACACATTTAAAGACACAAATAAAGATACAAACCATTGACATACATCTACATGCTTTTACTACTGGTAGAGTATCTCCTCTCAGTCAGTCTCTCTTCTCGCTGCAGTCCCAACGGATACTCTGACTGTCCTTCGTTTTGTGAGTCATCACACCTGCGCTGCGTGCATCATGCTAGCTATTTCTGGATCGGCATTCAAGCCTTTTCACCTGGTTTTCTTTTGTTTTCTTCCGAGACATACAGTAATGCTGTAGAAATAACAGCAACTGCACTCGCACTAAACTGTGAGCAGATTTTAGCAATTAGACATCTCCGAAAACACTGAAAACATTCTCTCAAGCTGCTTGTATCATGACCCCCCCACCCCCCACACACTTAAACAAATATATCTTTCTTCTGGGTTGTCAGCACTCCTGTTTCAAGAGTGATGAGTGTATTAGTTCAAGGAGTTCATTATTACAAGCGTGAAAATGGCAGGCGTTTTAACAATTACCTATGAAAACAGGTATGCGAGACGGGTCAGTTGTCTTTTGGCGCCCCGTTTTTAAAGAACTAATTACAAGCAATTGAGGCAAGGTCGCTGCTGTCGATCACCCTCTCAAGCCACTCCCTTGTTATTGAAGTGTTGCTTTAGGTGCCGGCAGACTGGCCGTCACATCGGCGGGGGGGACGACACAAACTGAGACGCACAACAAGGTTAGAACGGTAAACTACAACAAAAGTGAATAAAAATGTAACTATGTAGTGAAATATGTGACTTATTTTGGGGCGAAAGAGAATTGACAGAACATTGGCACACACACACACACACACACACACACACAAACGTATTTTCAAAGTCCATTTTAGTCATATAAGAAAGTGTTTGGGTTGTAACTCAAAAGAAGTGATGCACAATTTATTCCACGTTCCTCCTCCGGGGCAGATATTCTTTTCTGTAATTAACACCGCACATTCAAAACCGAGGGTTGTATCCTCTTTTTGTTTTACGGTCACGATAACTCTATAGTTCCCCAGCGGATGAGCAGGAAAAAGGCATTTTTGATGTGCAGCACTCAATAACAATCAATAAAATCAAACTGGTGGGAATACTTTTATAGATCCTGGAGACTGTACAAGCATTTTCCCGCCAGGCTGGCTGAGGCCCACGCAGCCATTAACTAAAGAAGAGAGATTACATATTCAGATGAAAACGCACTGAGGAACGGGGATAATTCAACTCAGTGTGACATTACAAGTGGGTGATAACAAAAGTGACAACCTCTTATTATGATTCGGAGCTGCGGTGCAAAATGTTACAATGAAAATCCTTTGAGATCTCCGCAGCCCATTACAACCAGACAACAGGCGGCTGGGTTTATGCAAACTTGTGAGGACACGGGGTCCTTGGAACACAGCTACGAGAGCACGCACACACACACACACACACACACACACACACACACACACACACACACACCCACGGGCAGACAAAAGGGACAAAAGCCATCATCTCCACTGAGTGCTGAGGAGTGGTGGTGTGACTGAGACGAAGACCCAGTTGTGTCACTTTATAACAGTTCATCTCTCTCGCTCTCTCTCTCTCTCTCTCTCTCACCCTGAACCTGTCAGATAGTTGGGAGTCTGTCATCTCACCCGTTATCCCCTCAGATTCCCCTTTCCTCCTCCTCCTCCTCCTCTTCCCCACTGGAGTTAGCACGATATGTGAGGCTAATATTAGCCTTGTTGACCACCTTCGCCCACTACACTCGTTAGTGGGGGGGACTGATTGTAATGAGACATTGTGATTGGATTACACAACTAACCTGGCCTGTCCTGTGTTTGCGTTTTTTGTTTTGTTTTGCACAGGCATGTTTTCGGCCATCGCGGTATCACCGGGGCCTTTTGTTTTCCTTTGAAATGCATTGTGCGTTATTCTTTCAGGATGTAGCCCTCAGGTGTTGAGCTGAGGCTGCTCGCTGCCCCTTGCTACTTAGGAGAGGTCAAATGGGGACAGATTCCACCAAGTGGATCAATAAAGTTGAGAATAGATAGATAAATAAATAGAATCGTGGAACTAGAAATAGTTAGCCTTTTAAAACCCAAATCGGTGGGACTCTTCCTCACAACTACCCACCCAAAATAACTCGCCGTTTGAGGCCCCGAGACGGATTTAGCTAAGTGGAGCCTGGCATTACCTACGGCTAGTCAGGTCTCTTCCTCCTCCTCCTCCTCTTCCTCCTCCTGCTGCTCCTCCTCCTCTCTTCCTTTGACTAACAGATCTCCCCAGTGTTCTAAAAATATCAGGTGAACAGGGCCGTAGAAATGGTGATGAAACTGCCTCTCTGACACTGTCCCACTGCAATCCATCTCTCCACTGCCTGCCAGCCAGCATATGTTTGCAATTGGCTCCCCCCAGCAACCCCCATTGCCTCTCAACCCACTCCCCCCCCCATCAACCCACTCCCCCCCCTCACTGGTCCCCAGTTGCTGGTTCAGATCCCCCCCCCCCACACACACACACACATTTCCCCATCCTTCCCCTCTCCCTGTCTCTCTTTCTCCCTCAGCGACCGTCCCAGTCTCCAGGTCTGGGCTTTCAAGACCGGTGCAGTTATCAATCATCGAGCCAGCACTGTCATGTCGGACTAAACCACACGTACACACACAGACACACACTTCCTCTCTTTCCTCCGTGTCTTTCCTTCTCTTCTGTCTTTCATCTCTGCCTATCTCTTTGTCATCCCACCTCACTCTCTATCTCTCTCTCTCCTCCGTTCTCTGCCTCCTCTCTTACATTTGCCCAAATTTGTTCCACTTAATAAGCCCTCCCCAATGACCTTGTGCTAATTAAGCTGCACTGTGTTGGAAATATGATGGTTAATTAATGATGAGATAAATTCTGTCTGCAGGACTGTCAGAAAAATGATGACACCATGTTTTACAGGTTTAAATAGAACAAACCTTGTGGCCGTCCTCCCTCTAAGTGCGCATGGAAGGGAGTGTGTGTCTGTGTGTGTGTGTGTGTGTGTGTGTGCGCACAGTAGGCCTGTGTTTAAGTGTGCATGAACGAGTGCAGTAAAAAGAGATGAGCGACGGCAGGAGAGAATGATCTTATGATGACGAGTGGGAGTAGACGGGGTGTGTTTATGCGTATAAACATAACTATATGGAAGTTAACATGGGTGTCTCTGATGCTGTGAGGCATAATACTTAATGGGTGAGCAATAACACAGCTTCATTAATACCTAGTGTCCTTGTGTGTGAGTGAGCATGTGTCCCCTCTATGACCTTGCTAGTGTTGCCACCTTCCATCACAAAAAACAATGAGCTCAAAAGGTCTTTGGGTGATGCAGTTAGAGATGGGACTTATTTTACTGGTTATCGTCAATTAAATCCAACCGCCGTCCTAGTTGTCGTGAAATACTGAAAGTTGCTTCAACTAAAATCAATGCTTTTGCTGATTTTGGCGTAAACAGCACTTCTCAGATGAGCCGCATACCCAAATTGACAAGGATTCACTTGTGTGGCGGACCTAGTGACTGACCCGCTGGCTGATGTAAGTGTTGTGCTCACACAACAAGCATCACGACAAGAATCATTCTGAACATGTGTTCATGTTGAAGTTATCCCGTCTCTAAACACTCGTGTGAAATGTATCTGGTTGTGTAACCTCCACTGGTTTCTAGCACAAACAAACTTGCGATCCATAATGTTTTGCATTACGTTATTCAAAGACATGATGCTTTTAATGCAAACATGAGGATTCCATGGACATGGATAAAAGTTTCGTGGATTTCATGGAGCAGACGCAGACGCTTTTACTTTTAGTTTAAAGTAAAAGTTTAGCTCAGTGAGTGTGATTTCAGGATTTTCAGGTGAAAAGAATGTCTTATCGGCATTCAATGACTACACTTTCACCACGAAACTTGGCGGAAGTGGTCAAGAAGTAAAACTTGAAATATTAATTACAGTGTTACTACTAAGCTGGTTTACAAACGAGATGCCACCGCAGCTTGTTTACTCCAGGCTTTGACGCTCACGTGTCCATAGAGCCCACCGATAGCTGAAGTCATGGCAGTTGGCCTGACTTTATCTGCTCAGTAATTTATCGATATCATGATATGAAACTAGAGATAGTCTAAGATTTTGGATATGGTAATATTGTAATATGGCGTTAGTGTTGTCTGTCTGGTTTTAAAGGCGGCATGACAGTAAAGTGATGTAATGTTCTAAACTTACCAGACTGTTTTAGCGCTTCTATTATTTGCCTTTACCCACTTACTCAAAAATATTCCTAAAACTAAAGATTATTTATCCAAAGTCTCATTTTGTAAAGATTCTGTGAAAGCACCAACTGTCAAACCTTTGATATCAATACTGAGTTTTTTGGTGAAAAATATTGTGATATTAGATTTTCTCCACGTTGCCCGGCCCTACAAAGACCTGTTTCACCCGTTCATCTTGAGATAAGCAAAGAGACAACATAGTTGTTTCTCTTCTTGTACTTTTTTTCCCCTTCGCTTTTTCCTATGCCAGTGGGCATGTGCCAAGAGGAGAACAGCAGCATCCATGTTGGACTGAGAGGTCGTCGGTTCAAGTCAGTCGGTCACGAGTGTGAACATATGTAACTGAAGTATCAGCTTATCCTTGGATCAATGAAGGTTACAGTAACAAAAGCTGTGGATCACAGACAGACTTGAAGCAGTTGAGGATGTGAGGATTTGTTTCCATCTAATCCAGATGAACAGCTGACAGTAGGAATTTAGTTTGTAATGTCAGAGTGATGGAGAGGCAGCTGGTCGGGTTGCTTACTTCCATATCTGAAGCCACTTGTCAAATCTAATACCACACGTTGTCAAAAGTATCAATTTGGTTGCGGAGTAATGAAAAAGCGGGTCTGTTTCTATTTAAGCAGCTCTCTTGACAGATTGAGAGGTGTTTAACGTCTCGTTTTGGCTTGTCGGGTTGGGGGGGGCTTCACAACTTCATCTCCTCATCTTTCTTTTTCACACGCACACACACACACACACACGCACGCACGCACACACACACACAGACAGCAGGGCTCTGCTTCTGAAAGACAGGGCCAGGCGGGAGACATTGCACATACACAGAAACACACAGTCACGTACGCAGACGCAAATGGTAAAAGAAACATCATTCATCCTTAATTCAAGAGGGAGCCAGATAAAGTTTGACAGAAAAAAAAAGGATGTAAGCAAGAGAGCGAGAGTGACAGGATGAGTGAAAGCCATTTAACTCATTAGGGAAAGGGAGGATCTCAAGTTATATTTAACTTAAAATTTGCTGTAACTAGTGGGGACCTTTTTCCTTAAAAGCTTGCAGACCTCCAGAGGGGTTGGAGGAGTCATCCTCCAAAATCTAGAATTAGTCGCATGCTGTGTCTCTCACTTCAGTCTCATGAAAACAAGCTAAAATACCTGACAGTCAGGATCCAGGATAAAGACACGCATCCGAATCCCCAGTCTCTTTTTCATGACTGTAAATGAGCTGGAATTGATTTCTATAAGAGTTGTCTTCTTTGACTGAAAAGTACACTGTGACATGTGATCCCGTATGCAGTTAAAAGTGTTTAATTTACCTCTCTTTACGCTGTCCAACTCCATGTTTTCCCAGCAGGTGGGTGCTGAGGTGTTTCTTCATCACAAAGGCCCATCTACAGAACACACACACAGAACATGGGTTTAGGGACGTAGTGAGTATACAACAGAGCTTGTTCAGCATGGGTTCATTGTCTATTTCAAGAATCAAATAAATACATTACTTCAGTACATATGTTCCTGAGAAATTCTTCCAAAGATTATAAGAGAAGGATGGGACACGATACTAGAAGATGTGAAGCCTCTGCAAACATTTGTTCTGAAATGAATTAAGCTTAATTAGACTCAAGCTGGATGTAAGCTCTTTTTTTTGTCACAAGTTCCAACCTTGAGCTGTAAAACAAAGAAGACGTGTTTTTTTCCCGTAAAGGTGCGTGTTCACTTTAAGAATACGAGGCACCGTCTGTTGCTGGTCCTCCTGTTGTCTCCCACCGCGAGACTCTTCCGAAAACAGTCGCATGAGAACCCATCCTTCTCTTACATCCCCAGACTTTACCCAGGACACGCCATCTGACATTGAGTTTTTGAATATAATCGGTCATCAACAGGTTTTTGGGTGGAGAAGCTATTGTTCTGCTAATAGATGACAGATCAGCAAAGAGTCCGACGTGAATGTACATGAACACTTTGCACCGCAGGAGGAGCATGAAGCTTGAGAAACGTTTGTTTTACGAGCACCTTCGGTCAGACAGCGAAGTGAAAATCCAGTTCCACATGTTGTGCATCAATGTGTCAAACAAGTATGCGAACACGTGCAAGGACTCACATGCACACGGATATACAGCAAATGCAGTTGCACGCATACGCAGTCAAAAGAAATACCAGGGCACCACGGCTCGACAGTGACCGCAATGTCCGGACTATGTCGAGGGCCCCGAGTTTACCGCGTCTCCCAAACAGCATATGAAAACATAATTAACGGATGACAGGACTAACTACTCTGACATCCAAGCTGCTTCAGCAGAGTTTTCATCCCCTGGTCTTTTCATTTAGCACCTATCACTTCCCATTATCGTGCATCTGAGAGACAATGACCACATCTGAGAGCTGAGGATGGAGCTACATGAAAGAGGCCGAGGGAGTTGAACCGACAGTCATGTGGTTGGCACTGTCACAGCACACACTCGAGTCCCCCCGACCCCCCCCCCCCCACCCCCCCCGTCGCTCCTCCCATTTCTTCTTGTCTGGAGGTTTTCACTTTTGTTTCTTCCAAGTAGATCATTATTCTCTTTTCTCTCCGGCAAGCCCCGCCTGCATCTTTCTGAAGCGTTCCTCCTGTCTCTTCAGTCTTTCATCAAGCCAAAGCATAATTATTTCACTATTTATGTCGCTATGTCAGCTATTGCCCTTCTCTACCCCCTCCTCCTCTGACGTCTGGACGCACACACACACACACACACGGCTGTGTCCTCCATCCCATCATGGCCCCAGAGTCCCGTCCGTCATCGGGGCCCCTGAGGCCGACGCTAACGAACACCACCATATAAATATTCAAACATGCTCCACTGTTTTTGCCTCACTATCGTCACTCTGCATTTTCTCGATCCTCTCCAACTCAATCCATCCACCCGTCCACAGCGTTGCCTCGGAGTTAAACTGGGAGCGAGTGCATGACTACATCTTGTACGCTCCAATCAGGCAGAATGGCGAGATCAAAATGCGGAGCTTCTCTCTGGCCCACTGGAAGGAAGCGCCTCTGACTGACGGCGTCATCTATAAATAAACAAACGGCATAATTAAGATATTTCTGAGGGGGTGGAGGGGGCAAACTAATTCATCAATATATCTGAGGGAGAAGCACAGCCGCGGAGCACTTCACGCGTGCTTGTTTAAGTCGTCGTGTTAGACGCGGGGAAAGATGAAGAAAAAAGAGAGAGCGCTTGCAAACATTTCTGTTAATTATGTATTACAGCTGTCCTTCATAAACCTAATTACAGAGTGCTGAAAGGCAACAGGGACAATTTGCATATGCGCATGAAAGACAAGACATATGCAAAATATGATTTTAATTAGCATTCTTTGATAGCAAGGGGTACAAATCAAACTGGCATGTTGTGAGATTCTCATCTCGCCCATTTTGTACTGGATTATTCTCAGAGTGCAAGATGGGTAATGCCCTGTGGAGGCACCTGGCACAGGCTGCACACACACAGACACACACACACACACATGCACACAAATGGGTGTTAATATTCACAGGAGGTGCACAATAACATACAAAGTGAAAATGCACACAAAGAGTGGCGACGCTACATTTACAATTAGCTATTCCCCATATGACTATCTAACACACCCAAAGTACTACTTCTGATTAAATGCGGGACGCACAAACACACACACACACACACACACACACACACTTATTCAGACCAATGAGTCTTTACTCACAAAAACAGACATGCGCAGGTACCCTACCTAATGCGTACACACACACATACACACACACTTAACACAGAGAAAGATCCTGTCTCTAAATGTTAAAGGGGCAGATGCATTTGTTTAAGGCAGTGTGTAATCAAACCCCTGCCCTTGGTGTGTGTGCATCCTCTGCCATCCAGGTCAAGGCCTCAGCTTGTCGTCCCGCTGCCTTGGGCTGCATCATCAGCCCGAACCATCAGCCTTGATGGTTATTGTAACAAAGGGATACTTTAACATGCCATTCATCCATATCAATTCTCTTCCCCCCCATGAATTGAACTAATAAGGCTGTGCCTCTGCCCTCCAGGGAGGCTCATAATATCCATTGCAGATATGGAAAAAAAAGAAAAGAAAAGGGGAAAAAGAAAGACGGAGACTCTGGTGTTTCACGTTCGACTTTCCCTTCAGACTAATCGGCGCGCCACAGCTCGTTAGGTCCGTGACGTGCCGGAGCTTTACCGATAAGCAGGGGAGACACGGCTCAATTACCCACAGTTACAATCTTTCTCTCTCTCTTCCCTCCCCGCCGCCCGATGATGAAGAGATAACATGTCAATATTTGATACAAACAACTTCATTTGCCTAATGGTGTTCCTGGATAGGCCCATCTACAGGTCCGGAAGGGATGGCAGATCTAAGAAAAGGCCTGGAGCAACGCGCCGCAGCCCACCGCCCCTCCGATCACGCACACCCATTCCCGAGAGCCGCGCACAAGTGACATACTTTGCCAACTTTTGCTCGAGTTACTTTCAGCTGGGTTTTCTTTTTTTCGGGGTCTGACATTTTCATTCATATTATAGTTGCCTTAAAAAAGTCCCACCAGATGGGTTTTAAACTGACCCAGCCTGGGTAACTTTAGCTCAGACGCCATATTGGGTTCATTTTACCCAGCAGGGCAAAGAACCATTCAACAGAAGGGTTCTTTTATTCCAGCAACCCAACACTTGTATAGAACAATGGGTCAAAACACCCCATTGGTACTCTGTGAAGTTAACTCAATATCTGTTCTATATCGACCCAGATTTGGGGCTCTTTTTAACCCGACGTCAAGTACAAGAATGGCACGGCTGCAACATTATAACTTTTGTCAGCCAAGCCAATGTAAACCTGTGGGGTGGAAAACACAACTTCTGGTTCAATATCAAACAAGGCACTACTGTCAATGTCTGTTATAAACTAAATATTAGGACAGATAACACATGTGTATGTATGCGACTGTTTTGCGTCTGCCTTTTCATGAATAAACATGTGAGGCGTTATATATATTGTGTTCTTCATCTTCACGCTGGGGAAATGGAGTGAATTACCGAAACCAAAACTTATTTTCTCAAAGACAAAGAACTACCAGAAGACTAAATCAGCAAGGTGGACAACGGTAGCGTGAACAAAAAAAAATTAAAAATTAAACAGCTGTGCAAGTTTGGCTGTAGAAGATAAAAGTAAGTGACGAGTTGGCACAATTTCTTATCGTTTTCCCTTTGAAATCGACTGAACATCCAGTTTTGCCTGCTGTGCGCCGCCGCAACGTGACCGCGACATAGGAAAAGCTATGGGCTGAAAAATGAAGCTGAAATCGAACAAACTGCTGTATTGCGATTGGTTAAAAGGTAACTGAAAAACCATTAGCAGAGAGCTACCAGATGTAGGAACCGCTCAACCCTCACCGGGCGAAGCCACCGAAACCCGGCGAGGAAGAGCGATTCCATGTGGGAAAGCTGGGAGGGGAGGGGGGAGCTCTGAAGTTATGGGACTGTGCTTCAGCTCTTTTTTAAGGAGAGGCACACACACACACACACACACGCACACACACACACACACACACACACACTTCAGTGGTCCGCTGGGCCCCAAAGAAATGAGCGCGTGCGGGCTCATCCAGCCTCCTGTGCCAGTCCTAATGATGGCCTCCACCTGCTGCTTTAATGTCACAGCTGGATCGCCCTCCATCCCTCACTGACTCTGACTGCCATCAGCAGCAGGTAGCTCCCCTCCGCACACTCCTTCCTCCATCTCCTCCGCCATCTCGGCTCCCTTCATCTCCCGTCACTTCCATCTTCTGTTTCTCATACCACTCATCTCAATGTGCCCTCCACCCATCCATCTCTTGTGCTGCACTTCTTTTTCTGCTCCCTTCCCCTACATTGCTTTACCAGCTCCTCTCCCCCATTTGTGTCCATCCCTTCTGTTTTACCCCCCAAATTTCTTCCCCTTTCTGTCTATTCATCATCTTCACCACCTTTTAATTGAACCCAACTTCCACGCAGGGTAAGTGAAGCAGCACCAGGATTTATGGGAAAGGTGGTCTTAATTTAGAAAAATGTACAGGAAGAGTGTCACTGGTGTGACAGTCAGTCCCGCATTCTCATAAAAAAGGCGTCACAACTAATTTGACAATGATCCATTGACAGAAGAAATGCTACACAAGCATTAGCTCGGTCAATGTCGAAGGATATTGCTCCCGCAAAACTGTACTTACAGTTGAAGTGGGAGACCCCCTCGCATAAAAAACAACTTTTCTCAACGCCACAACCAATTTACTCTTCTGAGTAAACATAATGTTTTTCTTCCTTGTTTATTTTCTCATAAACCTCTTCCTGAAGAAGCGGAAAAACCTGGAGGTGAGTTGACAAGTCTAATCTGAGGAGCTTTGACAGGCAGGTGAACTGACAGAAGAACATAAACCAACACTTGGCTGACAGCAGCCCCGGAGAGCCGAGACAGCTGCCGACGTGTCAGGGAGACGGATAAACAGACAGGAACAAGAAGTCGAAAGATAAGACATTTATTGACAGACAGGGCGACTGCTTTCCTGACAGACAGACAGACAGACGGGGAGGCATCAAGAATAAGGGCTGAGGAGGCAGGCTTTCTGCTGAGTTTACAAGACTGACTTTAATGGATGTTCTACAAGCGGGCCTGTAGCAGCGGATGGGGCGAACTGAACGTGGTGTCAAATTTGCAGATGTGGAGATAGATGGTGACGGAAGGATGGAGAAAGAAAAGCCACAGGAGAGAAAGAAGGTGAAATGAAGGAATACGAAAAAAAATCATGATGGAGCATCCGGATAAGCTGGAGAGAACGGGAAGCAGGGCGGAGTGAGGAGCGGCGGCAAATGCAGTTTGCGGTGCTGTCGCTTTGTTTGAGGGAAGCGGGAGGCATCTTTGCATCAATATTGCTCGGGCTTTTGAGAGATCCGCTTATGGAAACATCCCATAATGTAACAGATATTGGACAGCAAAATAAATAAATAAAACATCTGAATTGATTTTGTTTTTTCATGCCCGTGCAAAGCACGCACTTGATCTATTCTAAAATGATCTTGATAAAAAAATAAATAAAAAAAGGGAGGCAAAGCGTTTGTCTGACGACTGATCAACGTCAAGCCTCTCAATGAAACAGACACCTCTCACTTATGATGCTTGTGTGTGTGTGTGTGTGTGTGTGTGTCCTCTAGTCTTAGAGGAGGTACATAAAAAGCTCACTTTGCCTCTCCAAAGGGGCTTTTGGATCATCTGCTGAGGCAGGTGATGGGGCTTGACGGATTGATTGAGGCGAAGTTCTCATCGACAGTGGCAGCGCCCCATAGAGTTCCCAGCTCCAGTGCACACTGTTCCATTAAAGGATCATTTAGAGGGAGAGCAAGTTCCACCTGCACTTACGCTTACGCAGAGCACACCCTAATGTGAGATGAAACAAGACATTTTCAAGCTACGGGGGAAGGGAGGGAGGAGGAGAAGAAGAAGAAGAAAAATAATAACAATAATAATCATGAAAAATAAAAATGCAGTCCCTTCCCAACAGCGCATTTCCATCTTCCAGAGAGCGGCGATTGATGAAGTAATCTATTATTGATATCATCATCGTTATGCGCTCATGGCAGTTCCAGTGTTGCGGAGCCCCCCCCCCCCCAGCTCTGAGCGTCATAGCACTGTTTGCATATTATGCTACTCAGCATCATTATATTTTCTAATTAACTGCTTTAATTTGGGATTTGAATCCTACGCGAGGGGAGAAACTTGAAAACGCTGAACAAGAGAGAACAACACTGGAATTTGGTGTCGAGATGAAAACAACGAGGTACAGACAGTTACACAATTGACTGTCGCGCTTTTCTAAAACAGACTTGTATTACGGTAGTTGCCACATTGTGTGGGATCAGCACAAATATGATTCACCTTTATGGATACACACAAAAAAACAAAACACAGAAGAGAAAACACTGTCCAGTGTGAAGACCGAACATGTCCCGAGAAACATTTGAAATGAAATATAACATCCCAAAACACCGGCCCCGCTATGAGGAGGTGAAAGAGTCTCATTTTAGAACAAAACGAATCAAAACTGCTGGTTGTTAAAGGGCGTTAGCTTCACTTGCTAATGCATCTCCCTCTCTCCTTCCCTTCCTCTCTGCAGTGCAGTTAAAGATATGAAAAATATATGTGTGCCCCCCCCTCCTCCTTTCCACCGCGCCATGTTAAATCATTAAAGAGAAGTCCTGCTCATTATCTCTCTAAACAAAACTTCTCTTAAACCAAATAAATCACCGTTGCGCGGCGCAGCTAACAGCCGTGAAGGGATAAATTACAAAGCGCCTCACTGGCAGAGCTGGTATTTTAAAAAGCTTGCTGCACAATTTCTATGATGTGCAGTAATTTGTAATGCAGGTTTCCTTATGTTTAGAAGGTCTCCTCAGGTGTGTGTGTGTGTGTGTGTGTGTGTGTGTGTGTGTGTGTGTGTGTGTGTGTGTGTGTGTGTGTGTGTGTGTGTGTGTGTGTGTGTGTTGGGAGAAGAGGTGACGGGTGGGGAGTAAAGAATTTTAAAAAAGAGCCTACTTGTGTTCTTTGTACTTCCAATAGTATTAACCTCGTTGTGGCGCTAAATCTATCACTAAGCAAAATTATTTTACATTCCTGGAAATATTTTTGATAAAGTTGATAATATTACTAAGAATTGACATTTGAAAGCCTGTATTGAAACGGTTTGGAGTGAAGGTCAGGACTTGAAATGCCACAGGAGGTTGCATGTTGTGTTTATAACAAACAGCATCAAATATAATCATGTATGGTTTAAAAACATCAGATTCTGCCAGAATGGTATTGTTGGCAGGTTGGACAACACTTTTGAAACAGCTCAGCACACCATCACAGGATGCAGCTAAAGGACATATTGATGTACTCCACTGAGCCGGCTCCTGAAGGCAAGAGCAAAGTGTTTCCTTCCATTTTTAAGACCGTACGCATTGATGCTCCTGAAGCTGTTGCGTCGGCTCCGTCCTCGCCGCCCTGCGATGACTTCTATGAAGGTGTAGCGAAAGTAAAGACTGACCATCTGTGGTCTGCGAGGTTGCTGCATTGCATCAGAGGTAGACAACACTGCTGATGTCGGCATTATATTTTTAATCAGCCAGTCAAACTGATGTATCGGTGTGACTGTAACCAGCTTTTTTTCGTTTTTTTTCCAGCTGACCGTGGCGTCATTATAACAGGAAAAACACACCAGCAGGGCCTCATTTCCTGTTAAAGAGTCTAATTGAGGGGAAAGCCACCAGCCTGCGCTCTTCACCTCCGTCCCCACCTCTGCACCAGGAGCTGCGATGAGCCCCCCCCCCCCCCCCACCGACCTCTCTCTGGCCCCCAGTGGGCAGATTAAACTGCAGATAACAGGGCTGCACTTGGGTCCGTTTACAACAGCAAGCCTCCCCTGTGCCTCCTGGGGATATAAACCAACAGTATCCCTGAAACACCCCCCCCCCCTCAAAAAAGAAATAAAAAAGAATGAAAAGAAAAAATGCAAACATGATTTATTCAGTCTGTTTACTGTACACTGTATCTGCCTGTCCTCTGAGAACAAATTAAATGTATGAAGAAGAGGGTGAAGAAAGGGAAGAAGAAGGAGAAGAAGAAGGAGAGAGCAGAGAAAAGAAAGGAAGAGAGCAATCAAAATAAATAATTAAATCCTGGAAATAAAAATAAAATACATGAAAGTCTGGAGGCATGGAGTGATTTTAATTTGCCCAGGAGATTTATAATGACAAGTTTGTTCAAGGCACGCACGACACTGTGTTAGCGAAGATGCATTGCAGTGTCTATTCTAAATGGTAACTTAGAAAATCAAACATATGTCCGAAAACCCAAAACTATGGCTCTTCAAAATGAGGTGGAAAATGTAGGTTTTAATAAATCAAAGAACGCCGGGTCACCGTGCTCAGACTTGAGCGACCGGCAGACGTTTAAACAGAGGAGCGAGAGGTGGAGCGAGAGAAAACTGAAAAGAAACAAACAAGGAAGATGGCCTCTAATTCCGTTGCTGTTGCTGTCTCGCACATTAAGAAAAAGAAGAACTGAGGCAACATGACAAGCGAGAGTTGTATTTCTCTCACGATAGTTTTGCTAAAGCAGATAATCCATAAAACATAAGGCCTCCGTAGTGACGTTTTCCCTCAGCCAGCTGAGTGAAGGGCGTAGTTGGGATGTCAGGCCCGTCTGTCGGCCAGCTACCACTCTCATTATCCCCGCGCCTCGCAGAAGGGCAGCTAAGGGCACACAAAATAAAGCGCTCCGCTCCTGATCTAATATTCAGCCATCCTATCAAAGAATGACTTATTAGGCTCAAAGACTCATAACTGTTGGCGGGGAGGAAAGATTGCACAAAGTGGGTACGGGAAGTTCAACTGCAAATGTGACGTCTGACATCTTGACATTATCGGGAAAAGTACTTTCCCTCGCCCGGGAGTAAGTTTCAGAGTATTTCCTCAGCGAGGTGTCAGCTGTCTCAGGTCTAATAGAACAATGGACTTCCTGGAGATTGAGTGAGAGTCCGGCTAAAGAATTTATACAATGCACCATTCAAGTGTTATTATAGATGCTGTTGCCTCCTACTCGAAGCTATCGCACTTCTACACCTCATGGAAAAGTATGCGCGCGCACACACACACACACACACACACACACACACACACACACACACACACACACACACACACACACACACACACACACACACACACACACACACACACACACACACACACACACACACACACACACACACACACACACACAGGATGTCTTTGTTTGGCTATTGCTGCCGTTGTCTTGACACCCACCATCTGCCGCCCCGGCAACAGAGAAGAGTGAAGAGAAGACTTTCTCTCTGGAAACTCGCTCGCCCCCCCCCCCGACAAAAAACACCCTGCAAGGTTTCGCTCGGCCTCCCTCCCACCGCTGACGCTCTCTGATGCGCCACAGGTTGAATCACTGCTCAATAAACATGCCAGCTTCTACCTTTTTCCAATGCCTTGTTCAAGCCATTGCTGAAACGTATAAAGCGGCAAACAAACAAACGATTTACAGCGCGAGCCACACGAACATTTCCTCTTTTTTTTCTTCTTTTTTTCCAAAGAGCAAAGAAAACCTTGAGAAAACTCCAAGATCTCATTCAGCCATTTAATAAAGCCTCGTCTCATTGAAGTGTGTGTGTGTGTGTGTGTGTGTGTGGGGGGGGGGGGGGGAATTGCAAAGGTCCTCTTCAGTCACATCCTACAGACGAGAGATGTACCGCAGAGAGCGAGCACTCAAAAGTAAATGAATAAATAAATAAATAAGTAAATAAAGTGTGCTATGCAGATGAGGGTGACGGAGCTTCCATCTCGGGTCTATTCTGCGACGCGCTGGCCATTCATCACCTGCACGTGCAAAGCGCCGGCTCCGGTCCTTAGCATATTCGCATATTCTAATGAAGGCTTGCATTCAAATGAGGACGACCTTTTCCTTTTGGCTTTTTCCTTTTTTTTTTCTTTCTTTCTTTACAACTTTACATTAACAGGAGGGGAGTGGAGAGTAGCGGCTGTAATGGCCATTAGAGCGACAGGCTGAGTACGTGACGTTGTGATCTAAACTCAGGGACGCCGTAATTAGGCTAATCTATTACCAGACGGCGGCTGTCAGAGATCTTTATGGTAAAGGACGGACTTGTCAGCGGCTTTATTTAATCAAAGGGGATCGGGATTTTTGTCAAGGGACGGTCAGTTGGACCCACGGGGAAAGTGGCTGCATGGGATCGGACGTGGATAACGGATCCAACACATGCACCCACGGGACCGGGGCTTTTGAGGCGCTACATGTTGCGCAACCTCACGTTTGCCGAGGGTGTGTCCAGTCTTGTTTCACACCAATGGACTGACACTGGCTTGAACCTGAATATCAAATATTGTCCAATAAAGCTTGATGTAATACAGCTTTTTAAAATTGTATTCATGATTGATTGAAGATGTAATGATAGAAACACGTTACCTCAGCAGGAGCACAGTTATTATTATAAAAAGCATGTGCTGCTTTTCACACTCTTTTCCCTTTTACACATATTTCCAGAAGCATTTATAATAAACATCAGCTGAAAGTATGTTAATCTGAGGCCCTTCGGTGTCACTGTAAGATGTATTATCCCTTATCTGTTACACTTAAGTTATATCTGACTCCCCTCCGCTGGCCTCTCTTTCTGTCAACAGTGACCAGGGGAGGGGAGGGGGGGGTCCATCACCAGCCTCCCCTCTCCTGTCCACCAGGCAGGGTCCTGCGCTGTCGGCGGGGAGGCGGGAGAAAGTTATGCCTCCTTACTGTGACTTTGAACTTTCTCCGATGAGGCATAAATATTGAAATATTGAAATGAAAGATGCGGCGGGCGCAGAGGAGATGGGAGAGAAGGGGGAGGGGAGGGAGGAGAGGATAGACGGATTGGGGGGGTTGAAGAGACAGGAGGCCCACTGAGAGAAGAGACAAGGCCCTCACCCCTCTGCCAGGCTGCATTCTAGCAGGCCGACAGTTATGGATAGGAAACATTACTGCTGCTGGTAATTAAAGCAAAAACTAATACTGTCTCTTGGATGAGGGGGTTTCACAGTGAGCATCCATTTGTCACTGCTGCACACTCGCCAAGGCCAGATTAAATCACACACATATTTAGTCCTGCTGTGCACAGAGGCTATCTATCCATCTATCTATCCATGTATCTCTATATCCATCCATCCATATGCATCCATGTGTTCATCCATCTCGTGTTCCATGTGTTCATCCATCTCGCCATCAACATATCCATCCACCCAGTCATTCTAACTCGATTCATTAACAATAGTTTCTTCCTAAAAAATGGTAAAAGGCAAAGACTGAATACCAACTGTAAGCACTATTGCCCGCTTCATTCCAGATCACTGGTATCAGTGTTCAGCTGCTACTAAAGACTCCTCAGTGAGGCAGTAAGTGAGTGACTGACTGTGGAGTGGCAGTGAAAAGGCCACTGGCTAGGAGGCGGGGGCGGGAGGGACGAGGACCGGGGGGGGATGCCATGTCACCAGACGGAGGGGATCGGTGACACTGAGCGTGTCACAGGGTGACGGCTGCACTCTGCTAGGACCAGCGGCCCCTCCAGCGCTGTCAGAGGAACCAGCCGCTCCAGATACTGACACTAGCAGCCACACTGACAGGCCAAACATGACTCGTCTCCGCTCTCGCCACAGACGAGGCCTGACGGCACACAGAGACACCACGAGAAGGACGGATGGAGGGATTAGTGGGGGGGGGGGCATATACATACAAAGTGAATCTGCTCAGTGAATCTGAGCGGATTGGTTGAAATGATGTCCGCCTGCTTTAGAGACCAATTGATAGTTTCCCCCTCTTTCACAAGGAGTGGAACAAGTTAAGAACTTGTCTTTTCATTCTTCAATGATTGAAAGGAAGCGCTCAGGGTTGAGCAAAACCACTTGATACGAAACAGGAAGTAAACAAAAACATTTTAAAGAATCTCTCTTCCTGTTTGAAAGGAAGACGGAAGATGAATATAGATGAGGAAAGGCAGAAACAAGCAAGGTGTGGTCAGAAATATATTTGGATTGTAGAATCCACACCAAGTTACAATGGAAACGCATAAACAGCAGCCATGATGAGAGCGAGACAACGAAATATAAGGAAGCACTGCTCTTCCTCTCGTAGCCTTCTTAGCGGCCTTCACAGAGGAATAGGATATATTGCTCTATTTTAAGCGCATCCCACCAAATAAAATCATGTAGGTTACACCTGGTGTTACGTGAACAGCTTAGGTTGGGTTTGGGTTTAGTCAGACTCTCCTAGCAGAGCTGTACTATCCTTACTTCTGATATCACATCTAAGTTGACCTCATGAGGTGCTGAGGAGTTGTTAGGGAGGAAAACCACTTTTAGACAGTTTGGATCCAACGACAGACACAGCATGGGGGGAAGGTGGGGGGAGAGGAAGGATGACAATGATAAGATATAGATGGAAATATGGTGATTTGAGAAAAAAGAAAAAAGAAAAAAAGCATGGAGAGGGAGGGTGGTAATGCCAAAAGGGGAAAGGGCAGAAAACAGACAGGAGAGAGAAACAGGGAGGATATGTAGAGGACTCGGAGAGGGAGAAGGGAGCGCCGCGGCGAGACTGATCGCTGTTGATCTTCACGATAAGCGCTCCCGACAACTTGTGACCAAAGTGGCGCTTCGACACTAATCGGCCGTGAAGGCTGACCTGCAGTGAGGCAGCGAAGTTCAGTTCGCATAGGGCCGGCGCTGCAGCTCAGACGAGATGGACCCGGACAGGAGACATCCAGGCATCAAAACTCCCTGAGAAATTGCGACATGGCTTCAGTGCACTGTGAGAAGAACATAAGAGGAGGAGGAGGAAGGGAGAAAAAAAGCAAGCAGTGACACTCTGTGCTCTTGGCAGTCGAGGCAGACTTATCTGGCTTCAGATGAAAAGAGAAGGACAGAGGCAAAGGAGAGTGGAGTGAGGGAGTCAATGAATGTGCGTAGGGGAGGGGAGGAGGGTGGAAAAATATGAGCGGGGTAAAAAAATTTTAAAAACTATTTTATTGACAATTATCTGTGAGCTGGACTGAGCTGAATTGGAGACTAACCTTGAACTGTGTGTGTGTGTGTGTGTGTGTGTGTGTGTGTGTGTTCAACCTCTGCAAGACATAAAGGGAGCGTGTGCAAACTCTACCAACAGGTCTGAATACTCTCATGAGCAAACAGGTCAAAGGTATATAAATACAAGAAACAAGTAAACTGTGCTACATGCACACTGCCTTGCACCGTGCACATCTGTCTGTAGTATTCTACTGGGCCATCTTCTGCTGGAACGGACCAACTTTCAAAACAGTAAAAAAAAAAAAATTTTAAGTAGTTTAGTAAAGTAGAGTTATGTTTAAATGGTTTCCCACTAGTTTGTTTTCCATCATCTGGCAAATCTGATGGCCACATGAGAGCACTTTGTGTCCGACACTGACCCTCCGTATAATAAGGGAATAAGCACCATAAGAAACACAACCTCCGTAAATGGAGCATGAAAGAAAAATGCATTTCACATTGATGTCCGTGACTGCAAACCCACCACGCTGACCGGACACGAAGACAACATCAGAAGCAAGACACTGAATTAACACAGCTGTTCTAACTGTTCTAGTCCAAGTAACTTAGACCCGCCCCGCTGTCCGTCAATGAACTCCATTCCATACTTCCTGTCACATGCCGGCCTTTAAACAAAACAGACGTTCAGACATATTACACATTCTTAGATAAATATTTTTACTTTCACTCAGAGCCGGGTTGTCCTCTGTTGCCAAGGCGCCGCGACAGTAATGGGGAGGAAACATGAAGCTATATTTTAATAAGTAGGGAACACGCTGTTTATTCAGTCGTTAATGACTACTGTCTCCCACTTAAGGCGCCACATGCAAAACAAAACAAAAAATGTGTCCATTGTGTCAAATTACATGGGATCTAATCATATCTGGCGCCATAAATCATCTGTGGCTGTTGTCCCTTCAGGACAATTTACGGAAAGTAAACATGAGCTCGTGAGGAGCGGGGGTGGTGGAGATAGTATGTGCAAGACAGAGTGCATCCACATGCGTGTGTCAATATTTCATACCGGCAGTGTGCGTGTTTCCACAGAGAACGTTTGATAAGAAACAGTAGTTTTATCTTTTATCAAATGTTCCACAACGGTTGAGGCAAAAGCGTTTTTTTTGTTGGATTGATTGATGAACTGATCACCAACAACAAGGAAACACAGAGCCGGAGTTACCCTCGACTAAAGAGCTTAGACGAACCCAAGTATGAGTCTGATAATATGCCAATAGGTTCAACAATGGCAGCCAAGTTCAACCTAACCAACAGGGAGGTTGTCAGTCCGAGTATTCGTCTCTCACGCACACGCGCACGCACACGCACACACGCACACACACACACATGGTTTAGTTAAATTGGAGACAAAAGAAGGGATTCTAGAAATATTCCCTTATCGATCAGTTGTGGGAAGATGCTATCTCTTTACATGAGGAGCAGACCACTGGAGCCAACACACACACACACACAAATATTATTACTATCAACATATGACATGATTGCTGTATGCTATCAACTACAAAACTAACACAAACGTGCACGATTCATTTTTAAATTCACAAA
This sequence comes from Melanostigma gelatinosum, assembly GCF_949748355.1. Taxonomy (NCBI): domain Eukaryota; kingdom Metazoa; phylum Chordata; class Actinopteri; order Perciformes; family Zoarcidae; genus Melanostigma; species Melanostigma gelatinosum. The sequence continues at coordinate 19,494,492 of NC_136642.1, read as the reverse complement.
TTAAACTCACACACACAAAAACACACACACGGCATAAATGTCCTCGAAAATAAAGCTTACCAAGTACAAATACAGCGGTCTCAAGACACAAATACCACTCAGCGCAATTACAAACCGGCCCAAACACTGTTTACTTATTTATTGATGAAGGTAATTGCTCGTTAAAATTGCACATGAATTCTTTTTGCAAAAACTGCATAAACATTTCATGTTCCGTCTAAAGAAGGAAAGTTTGGGGGGGAAAGTGGAAAGCCAAAAAAAGAAAAAGAAAATCACACTCCTCTCTTCACTTAACACATGTACACATCTAGAATCCTTCACCACAACAAATTGTTTGTATTTATTCTGCAACGCTGAAAAATGGGTTATTTTAGAAAAGACTGGGAGAGTCTGTTTTAAATTTTTTTTTTAAACCAACACACCAAAAGGACCGTCTGGGGGACATGCAGCACAGCGCACGCTATTAACTCCAGCTTTGTCATTCCTGTACTTACAGTAATGCTGCAAATAGGACCATCACTTTTCATTACCTGCTGTTTCCAGCAGAGCTTCGCTCTATCATTGCCACGGCATGCTAATGCAAAGCAGGCTACTGTCATGTAAATTAAACTGTTTGTTTTGTTTGCCTTCCCTCCTCCGGCTGATTGTCAGAGCGACTTGCCGGGAGCAGCAGGTGTGTTTGTTTGTTTGTTTGTGTAGGAGTGCACCGGTGTGCCGGGTTTGCCGTTTGTGTGCCGCCGCGGCTTCTGCTGCTTTGCAAAGCAACAAGTGTGTGTGTGTGTGTGTGTGTGTGTGTTATCGGAATCCGAAACTCAGAAATGACACACCACACACAAACCTTACAGTCAACCAGATGTGCTCCTGACCCTGGGCTCAACCACTGAAATGCAAAGTCGGATGCGCACTTGGCGCTCCCCCCCCCCTCCTCCGGCACAGGTACAACCAACTGTCACAAACAATGGGGGGGAAATATGCATACCGTGGGCTAGGGTTTGCTACAACATGCTCTCAATGTAAATCATATTTTCGCAGGTTTCCAAGAGACAAGCCAGTCCACCACCCAGTCTTAACAAAAAAAAACAAGCAACCCTGTGTATTTGTAGACACGGTGAAATATCAGAGAGAAATAAAAAGCCTTCATGATTCCTCATTACGAGACAGATGACAATGACTCCCGTCTCTAATTAGTCAGAAGGATTGTTTTTTTGTTTTTCGAGCGTCGACTGACACGCGTTAACGAGACGACCGATTCTTCAACATCTGCAAGGAGTGTCGTAGGAAGCTTTGAAACGTTTTCTGCTTCGTGTCAAGAGCGGAATATTAACTGGAGAGATTCATTCACAGGAGTCACTTTAAGGCATGGGGAGGATTTCTCATTTCGTTTGGTCATGTGAGAGCGCAGCAGTCGTACCGCGACCTTTTGTGAGAGGCAGGTTTCCCACAAACCAACTTGGACTAAAACTGTGATTCAACCGGGACAAACATCATATACATAAGGACAAATGGGTGAACTGGGAGTTCTAGTCCCAGTAACAGAAATCCATCCACGGCGTCATTTGCTTAAGAAAATGACTGCACGGCTTTCTATTGAAAATATGAAATGTAGCTGAACTGATGGCCAAAAGCTAAAAAGCCTGTTTTCTTTTTTTGTTGTTTTTTAACTATAAACTTCGAGCAAAATGTCACTGAACATCAAATAATGTCCAACATAAGTGTTCAAGTTCATAATATGAGGCGCTTTTTATTTAATTATGTACATTTTTAATTCAAAAGTAACTTTTTTCATTCAAAAGCCCGTTTCACCGCTCCCTCGCTTTTCAGCCAATCATGTGCTCGACCCCTTCTTTGACTGCTACCAGATTTAGCCAGTTAGCTCCTGCTAGCTATAGCAAGAATGAGCTTGTTAGCTAGTTGTTGAGCTTGATGACTGGCATGAAGATGAGGGGGTGATGACGTTAAGACATAAAAAGAGTCATTGGGAAATTAAAACAGACATTTTAAAAAACGTAATTTTGAAATAGAAATGTTTGGATAAAAATGAACTACAGCTAAACAACAAGATTCATAGGAAACATTTAACCACACACATTAACTCAGGCACATCTACCAAACACATGAATGCGGGGTTATAAGAGTACCGGTATTCCCATTTACACAAGTCATTGAATCCAAATACTGGAGCTGCTGAAGAGCACTCACAGGTTTTAAGCCTCCTCTAAACAGCTTGATGAGTGTGGCTGAAAACAATCAAAATACTCAAGTGTTTAGAGAAAATCCATGGAAAAACTGTCTTCCAATTCTACTTCAAGTAATGGCAACTCATGGTCACACACACACACACACACACACACACACACACACACACACACACACACACACACACACACACACACAAGCAGCCTGTGCCAGCTATGTCCACCAACAACAGGCCTTCTCTGTCAGGGAGCGTTACTCGTCATACCTTGTCCCAGTGTTTAGCCTTCTCCCTCCCCACAACAAAACAACAGCGAGCTATAGCAACGTCAACGTGATCCCGTGACAAATCCGAAGCAACGCAAACGTGGCAGAACTTAAAGTAAATTAGCCCTGCGTGATGAGTCGACCACGTCAGTCACTGCGAATCGCTCGGCTCTCCTCTAAAGCAAAGCAGATGCCATCAGAGCCGGCACAGAGAAAGGGACACTTCATACCGACACGATAACACAACAGAGAGCTTTTTATGTGTTCCAGCTCGTGGTTTTTCTTTTTTGTTTTTGGATGAGTGATCCAAATTGTTGTCTCGTGAATTACATACTGACAGCAGCCGTGAGACTGAAATGGCCTTTCCACATGATGTAATGTAACCAGAACTCTGAACCCTTTTGATTTTGTTTGTTAAAAAGAAGTGTGTACTCAAAACCTGAGGACACAAATACCTCGTATACACCAGGTCACACACACACCTATGCGGGACCCGGACCTAAAACTGATAAATTGTTGAGAATTAGTACATTTGGAGTGTTTCTATTTTAAACGGCGCAGCTTTTCTAGCCTTTACGGCACTGGTTTGGCAACCCAGGAAACTCAGTCCAACTGCATGTGCTGTAAATCATCTGACATGGGGAGAGACGATGGACAAATGGACAGACTCCTGCATGTTCATTCCTCCCACAGGCAGTTCAAAACTATTATTAAAAGCGAGACAAAGTACAAATGTGTTGAGCAAACGATCCAAGCCGCTACGCCAACATATATGGCACTGAGTTATAACGCAAGTTGGACATGACATGATGTTTATCTTCACTGGACATCTTTGAATTTGTATTGAACACCCTTAGTACCGTATATATTATAATAAAGATGTATCACACTGATGGTACTTTTAGCCGTGATCTGAAAAAAACCAGGAGAAAAAACTCAATTCTGAATGTATAATACAATTTTTATTGATGCTGGCGATTGTTTGACTTATGGTGACAACTGACTAAGGTCATAGCTTACCCACCCTTCACTGTGTTTATTGAATGAAACTCAGTGTGTGAGCACATTTCAATGTTCAACTGCACGGAAGGCCTACATCCAAAAGAACACGACTAAAAAAAACTCGCAGTAAATTCTTGTCAAAGAAGATAAAACTTCTCCGATGGTCGTGTCTAAAGACGGGAAAAAAAAAAGAATAAACATTTGGGAATCGTGACTGCAGACGAATTCAAGATGCAAAGCAGATAATTGATTTCTCTGTGAGAACGGGGGAAATAGAGAGGATCGGTTTGAAAGAAAAGAAAAATAAAGTGATAAGTAACGTGTCATGTCAATCAGGTTAGCAGGAATTAATTTCAAAATAAAAGTCCTTGAAAGCAGAGAGCCTGGTTCTCATGGGGGGGGGGGGAAGTCAGTTAAGGGCGGCACTGCAGATCTCCACCCAAGTCAGGGAAAGAAATAGAAAACGAATAAATAAGATGTCTTGTCGAGAAGGCTGCTACAAATAACTATGTGACTTCAGCAGCAGGGCTAATGGTAAAATAACAACAAGACGGAGATTCAAGTTGCTAACAAAATAGGAGGGCGAGAAAAAAATGTGAAGAAAAGAGGATAAGTAAGAGGGAAGATTTCCAAACCTGTGTGCGCGTGTGTGTGTGTGTGAGAGTGAGTGAGTGAGTGAGTGAGTGAGTGAGTGAGTGAGAGAGAGAGCATGCTGGTAGTGTTGGTTTTAGCCTAGTAACTCATTCACAGGGCTACTGGTTCCTGCTGGCGTTAACCAGAGCCCGGGTCTGGGGGGGGAGGGTAACTGGGAGCGTTTGATCTGGAAGTTTCCACTGACCCTTCTGTCGCTCTGCCCGATTATGCTAACGCGGGCTGGGTCTCCCTCACCGTGGGCCGGGCCTTAATGACTCTCAGGATAGACAGAGCAGCCAAACACAACTCTTTGGTGGGCACGCTGTTGAATTAAAGACTTACAGGAACGGTATGCCAGCCTCTCTGAGCTGCTGCAGTCAGGAAACCACGTCACCGAATAAACAACAGCGGGAACTCAACTCGAGGTGGGTTATCTGATACAAACGAATGAATATGTAAAAACAATGGCTTCAATGGCTCAACGCAAACATATGCTTATTAGTTTGCAAAGCATGGGAGTTGGCAGACTGAGCGCTTTGATAAAACAGGAAGTAAATATGCGAGTTTGAGGTATTGGTGGCGCTCGATAGGTCGGTAACTATAGACGGCGTGCGTGGGCAGGTGTGAGTGTAGCAGAGTAGCTCGGTCAAGGATGTCCGATCTCTACCGGCGTGGAGGTAGGGTGGAAAACAAAGTAAGGTGGGAATGTGTACAATCGTCCTTCTTCTCACACACACACACACACACACACACGCTGACGAATACACACCAGCCCACGCGCCGAAAACTACTCTCACACACACACACACACACAGCAATACTCTTTGCCCTCCTCTTCCTCCATCTCTCTTATTCTAATCTCAAGCTAATCTTTTCTCATTCTTACCTCCCCAAACCGACTCATATTTCACCGCCCGTATCTTTACATTTTCTATTATCCTCCACTGAAAAATGTGACCAGTGGAGGCACTGTTTTGAAATAAAATATGAATCATCTTAGATAAAGATACGGTGTGGTTATTATTTATTTATTTGTATTTTTTATTCCCAGTCAGCCATCGCTGGCCTGCGTTTGCTGTGCTCCCCCTCCTCTTCAGTCTCTATGTGAAATAAGTTATTTCCCCCCTCTCTCCCCCCTAACTCGCTGACATTTCTGTCAGCGGTGCAACTAATTTTTCTACATTTTTCCTGCAAAAACAAGGTTTCTTATATATAAAAAAAAAAGACGAAGCAGGGTCTGCTGACCAGCTAGTGGTGTCTGATCAGATTGGGACACCCAGAATGTAATATAGTACTCACACACACACACAGCTCTTGTATCTACAACTCTGCCAGATATATATAATAGAGAGAGAAATAGGAAATATGAAGCCTTCAGCCACAGCGCAGCAGCGTTACATATGAGGAGAGATCCCATCGGTCCGGCTCTGTATTTAGTATTTCTCGTGAGTAATCTCTTGTCATTTTATCACAAGAAATGAAATAATGGGGCAATCCTTTAATGAAAAATGAGGCCGTTGCTGCGGCACAGGAGACACCGAGAGACAAAGAGGAGAGAAAAAGGGTTCGGAATTCAAGGCTTTCAAGGATAACAAACGCCTCTGTACTATATGGAAAAAAACAAGATGCATATCCTTAATTGGGTTGGATTGAATGTGAAACTGGCATAAGTGATGGCAGCAGAAAATTTGCTGTTTTTAGATCAGGAATAAAAGAAAATCTATGAGCGAAGGTAAAAGAACATCGAGTGTTCTTGAGTGAGCTTGGAAACGTAATTGCATTTGAAATGTATCAATTTAAGAGTTTGATTTAGAAAAATGACACTTTTATAATGCATATTAAAATGGACCAATGATGTATAAAAATACACAAAAGTTAAATTCTCAGTGGTGGAAGAAATATTCAGATAATTTACCAAGTAAACAAATTGTAGTATTGTTGTTACAACCCTATAGAAGTAGTGAAGTATTGGAAAGTACTCAAAGTATTGAAAGTTAAGTTCTGAAGCAGAGTGGCTGTAATCCTAACTTATCAGATATTAGATTATGATATTATTATTATTACTGATGCATTAATTTGTATGCAGCATGTTAATGCTGCAGCTGGTCAGAGTGAAGTGAGAGTAAATGGGTTTGGACCCACATGACTCCATGTTCGCATAGATCCGGTCTCTTGCTTCTGTGGAGTCAAAGAGCAGAACACATCTGCTCAAAGCCCCCCAGAGGTTGTGAGCAACTGGACTCTCTTGATTCTTTTTGGTGTTGAAGTGGGCATTTTCTGAATTCATTTTGTTATTGATTAACATCGGCTTCCTCTGCTTCCTGCAAATGGATTACATCAATCAGCTGCCACGTCCGGGGCCGATCAGATGCCGCTATAACGGACATATGACAGACATATAAGACATATAACGGGGACGAAAAGAAGCCGAGGTTGGAGAAAATATAGGAGAAACCAAACGAGTAGCAGAAACACCACATGAAAATTAGAAACAACATATATTGAAAGGCATAAATAAATAAAATTACAAATAAATCAGAAACCTACAGCGACTTTAAACTCCTCTGCAAACATGCACAAACATTTCAATACCCAACATATCAACACCTTTAAAAGCCAATCATTTCCAGGTTTCATTTAGATTAAGTTATTTATCCGTTTGCAGAGCGGAGATAGAAAGAGGGTCGTTTCCTCTCGAACAGACACACATACACACAGAGTCTATTACACTCTTTCATATTCTTCAATTGTGTGTGTGTGCCCACGCTCGTCTTCATGCGTGCAGCTGCTATTAAAAGTGTGTGTGACAGACAGTCTCCCTCCCTGCATCTGTGTTTAATTAAAGGCAGAGTTTCGGCATCCCGAGCCACTGCCACACGCACACACACAAATAGAGCGACTGAGCGAGCGAGGGGAGGGAGGGAGGCCGACCCCTAATGTGCATAATTAACTTAACCCCCATCACTTGACTTTAAAAGGGCTGTTTTGGAGGACTAAGCCAGGCAAATGGAGGCTGGGAGAGTGGTTTTATGTCTAAAATATTCATTACTGCATTTCAGAGCATTTTCGAGCATCCTCTGATTTTTGTTTTCTCGTTCGGGAGGACAGATTGTTGCC